>NC_090449.1:414696039-414909614 GCF_031143425.1 Pleurodeles waltl
AGGTGCACTTTATGTGCATAGGGCTGGTAAATTAAATGCTACTAGTGGGCCAGCAGCACTGGTTGTGCCACCCACTTAAGTAGCCCCTTTTTCTTGTCTGAGGCCTGCCATTGCAAGGCCTGTGTGTGCAGTTTCACTGCCACATCGACTTGGCATTTAAAAGTTCTTGCAAAGCCTAGAACTCCCCTTTTTCTACATTTAAGTCACCCTTAAGGTGTGCCCTAGGTAACCCCTAAGGCAGGGTGCTGTGTAGGTAAAAGGCAGGACATGTACCTGTGTAGTTATATGTCCTGGTAGTGTAAAACTCCTAAATTCGTTTTCACACTACTGTGAGGCCTGCTCCCTTCATAGGCTAACATTGGGGCTGCCCTCATACACTGTTGAAGTGGCAGCTGCTGATCTGAAAGGAGCAGGAAGGTCATATTTAGTATGGCCAGAATGGTAATACAAAGTCCTACTGACTGGTGAAGTCGGATTTAATATTACTATTCTAGAAATGCCACTTTTAGAAACTGAGCATTTCTTTGCACTTAAATCCTTCTGTGCCTTACAATCCACGTCTGGCTGGGCTTGGTTGACAGCCCCTTGTGCATTCACTCAGACACACCCCAAACACAGGGTACTCAGCCTCACTTGCATACATCTGCATTTTGAATGGGTCTTCCTGGGCTGGGAGGGTGTAGGGCCTGCCCTCACACAAAGGACTGCCACACCCCCTACTGGGACCCTGGCAGACAGGATTGAACTGAAGGGGGACCTGGTGCACTTCTTAGCCACTCTTTGAAGTCTCCCCCACTTCAAAGGCACATTTGGGTATAAAACAGGGCCTCTGCCCTACCTCATCAGACACTTGCTGGAGAAGAAACCTGAACCAGAAACTACATCCTGCCAAGAAGAACTACCTGGCTGCTCAAAGGACTCACCTGTCTGCTTTCTACAAAGGACTGCTGCCTTGCTGTTGCCCTGCTGCCTTGCTGAACTCTTGTCTGGCTGTGAAAGTGCTCTCCAAGGGCTTGGATAGAGCTTGCCTCCTGTTCCTTGAAGTCTCAGGACCAAAAAGACTTCTCTCTTTTACTTGGACGCTCCGTGCGCCGAAAATTTCGATGCACAGCTTGTTTCGCGGCGAGAAAAACGCTGCACTCCGACGCTGATTGACGCGACGCTCTTGGGACGATCGAAGATCCGACGCACAGCCTCGCAAGGACAACGCCGCCCGACCTCTAGAGGAGAAATCGACGCGACGCCTGCTGTGAGATCGTAATTTCAACGCGCAGCCCCGCAGATCGAAGTCTAGAGGAGAAATCGCCGCGACGCCTGCCGTGAGATCGTAATTTCGACGCGCAGCCCCGCAGACCGACGCGCAGCCGGAGAACAAGCAGGAAAATCCACGCACAGACCCGGGACATCTGGTAATCCCCGCGATCCACAGAAAGAGACTGTCTGCGCGCCGGAAAACGACGCCCGACTTCCCCGCGTGGAAAATAACGACGCAAGTCCGTGTGTGCTGGGGAGAAATCGACGCACACACCCTTTTTCCATGCACCTCTTCTCTTGTGGCCCTCAGAGGAGATTTTTCCACTCCCAACCAGGTACTTGTGCTTGAAAGAGACTTTGTTTATATTCTAAAGACTTTAAGACACTTTATATCACTTTTCCGTGATATTTCTACAATTTTCCATTGCAACTTTATTCTTTTTGACCTACAATTATCCTGATAAATATTGTATATTTTTCTAAACACTGTGTGGTGTATTTTTGTGGTGCTATATGGTGGTATTGTATGATTTATTGCACAAATACTTTACACATTGCCTTCTAAGTTAAGCCTGACTGCTCGTGCCAAGCTACCAGAGGGTGGGCACAGGATAATCTTGGATTGTGTGTGACTTACCCTGACTAGAACAAGGGCTTTTGCTTGGACAGGGGGTAACCTGACTGCCAACCAAAAACCCCATTTCTAACAAAGAGGAAGTAGATACAACAAGGAGAGAAGATCTGAGTGAAGGAGAGTTGCAGGGTGATCGCAAGTTGAAAAGAAAGAGAGTAGCAAACAGAAGGTACGCAGGTCCTGAATGGGCATATTCAATGTCAGCTGAGTGGCAACAGGAGTTCTTGGCATTCTGTTTTGATCGAGAAGTCCCAGGTCAGTACTTTGGCACCTGATTCTGGCCAGAGAAAGAGAGTGTGTTGATGTGAAAATTGAGCTAAAGAAAACTGAGAAAAGAGACTGATAAATTACCGGATGTGACACTGCTAACCTGAATTGGCTTTTGAGAACTGATTTTGACAAGCTGCTAACCTGAATTGACAAGGATCCTGGGAGTGAATGTGAAAGCTGTAAATAATTGCTGAAGAAAGACTTTCGCTTGCTTAAACTTGTTGGAAAAAAAAAAGGGAGGCTTTAACCATCCTCAGTTGGTTGTTGTTTGAACTTATAATAGTTGTTGTTTGAACTTATAATACTTTGTTTTCTGATTCTTTACAGATCATGGCTAACACTAGAGATGATAATAGGGGAAGTAGGCTTTGTAAATGTTTGGGTGTTGGTTTGGGTGTCGTGTGTGTGCTATTCATTATAGTTCTGATTTTGGGAATGCCATTGATGGATAAGAGTGAAACTAACAATGCTACAATTCCAGAGACCGCTGTTACACTAACAGCTTGGGAGAGGTTCGAGCGGGACACAAGATATTTGCATGAGGGAACTAAGGTAAAAGGGGAACTATCAACTAATGTTTTCTATCGTTTGCTGAGTGAGTATGTTGACACTATGGATGCGAAAGATTGTTATGTGTGTACACAGATTCCTGTTTCAGTGCAAGAGGGAGTTACCTACCATAGTTTGCCTCTAACATATGGGATAAGCTGTAGGTTGTTACTAACACGATTCTATAACCAGGAAGAGATTCAATACTTTTACTCGAATAATGATCTTGTGTTTTCTTATGTGCCTATCATAGAGGATTTAAATAGTGTTAGAGATCCAGAGGCGTGACGGTGAGCCTATCTCAACTGAGGCACCAGGAGGACCGAGTCAGATGAAGGTTCTCCCAGAAGCAGGGGGATACGAACAAGAATTTGAGCCCCTGACAGACCCAGAAGGCGAAGGAGTTGAGGCAGAAGAGAATCAGTGTCCAGACTCCTCCTGAGCAAATTGCAGGTCCATCAAGAGAAAACACTAGAGTCAGAGGAGGGCGACGAGCTGCCACAAGGAAGATCAAAGACCAGAGAGACACTGAAAGGAGATAAGTGGCCAGAACTGCAGGTGACTAAGGAAAAGGTAGTTGTCAAAGATGCAATAGAAGAGTGTTAGACCTGACAGCCTTAGGGTAGTCACCCCTAACTTTTTGCCTGCCTCCCTCCCTCCACTTTTTGGACACTGTTTTTGCTGGTTTATAGACTCTGCGCACTTTACCCCTGCTAACCAGGGGTAAAGTGCATATGCTCTCTCCCCTAAAACATGGTAACCTGGAATCATACCTGATTGGACTATTAATTTACTTATAAGTCCCTAGTAAGGTGCACTTTATGTGCATAGGGCTGGTAAATTAAATGCTACTAGTGGGCCAGCAGCACTGGTTGTGCCACCCACTTAAGTAGTCCCTTTTTCTTGTCTCAGGCCTGCCATTGCAAGGCCTGTGTGTGCAGTGTCACTGCCACATCGACTTGGCATTTAAAAGTTCTTGCCAAGCCTAGAACTCCCCTTTTTCTACATTTAAGTCACCCTTAAGGTGTGCCCTAGGTAACCCCTAAGGCAGGGTGCTGTGTAGGTAAAAGGCAGGACATGTACCTGTGTAGTTATATGTCCTGGTAGTGTAAAACTCCTAAATTCGTTTTCACACTACTGTGAGGCCTGCTCCCTTCATAGGCTAACATTGGGGCTGCCCTCATACACTGTTGAAGTGGCAGCTGCTGATCTGAAAGGAGCAGGAAGGTCATATTTAGTATGGCCAGAATGGTAATACAAAGTCCTACTGACTGGTGAAGTCGGATTTAATATTACTATTCTAGAAATGCCACTTTTAGAAAGTGAGCATTTCTTTGCACTTAAATCCTTCTGTGCCTTACAATCCACGTCTGGCTGGGCTTGGTTGACAGCCCCTTGTGCATTCACTCAGACACACCCCAAACACAGGGTACTCAGCCTCACTTGCATACATCTGCATTTTGAATGGGTCTTCCTGGGCTGGGAGGGTGGAGGGCCTGCCCTCACACAAAGGACTGCCACACCCCCTACTGGGACCCTGGCAGACGGGATTGAACTGAAGGGGGACCTGGTGCACTACTTAGCCACTCTTTGAAGTCTCCCCCACTTCAAAGGCACATTTGGGTATAAAACAGGGCCTCTGCCCTACCTCATCAGACACTTGCTGGAGAAGAAACCTGAACCAGAAACTACATCCTGCCAAGAAGAACTACCTGGCTGCTCAAAGGACTCACCTGTCTGCTTTCTACAAAGGACTGCTGCCTTGCTGTTGCCCTGCTGCCTTGCTGAACTCTTGTCTGGCTGTGAAAGTGCTCTCCAAGGGCTTGGATAGAGCTTGCCTCCTGTTCCTTGAAGTCTCAGGACCAAAAAGACTTCTCTCTTTTACTTGGACGCTCCGTGCGCCGAAGATTTCGACGCACAGCTTGTTTCGCGGCGAGAAAAACGCTGCACTCCGACGCTGATTGACGCGACGCTCTTGGGACGATCGAAGATCCGACACACGGCCTCGCAAGGACAACGCCGCCCGACCTCTAGAGGAGAAATCGACGCGACGCCTGCTGTGAGATCGTAATTTCAACGCGCAGCCCCGCAGATCGAAGTCTAGAGGAGAAATCGCCGCGACGCCTGCCGTGAGATCGTAATTTCGACGCGCAGCCCCGCAGACCGACGCGCAGCCGGAGAACAAGCAGGAAAATCCACGCACAGACCCGGGACATCTGGTAATCCCCGCGATCCACAGAAAGAGACTGACTGCGCGCCGGAAAACGACGCCCGACTTCCCCGCGTGGAAAATAACGACGCAAGTCCGTGTGTGCTGGGGAGAAATCGACGCACACACCCTTTTTCCATGCACCTCTTCTCTTGTGGCCCTCTGAGGAGATTTTTCCACTCCCAACCAGGTACTTGTGCTTTAAAGAGACTTTGTTTATATTCTAAAGACTTTAAGACACTTTATATCACTTTTCCGTGATATTTCTACAATTTTCCATTGCAACTTTATTCTTTTTGACCTACAATTATCCTGATAAATATTGTATATTTTTCTAAACACTGTGTGGTGTATTTTTGTGGTGCTATATGGTGGTATTGTATGATTTATTGCACAAATACTTTACACATTGCCTTCTAAGTTAAGCCTGACTGCTCGTGCCAAGCTACCAGAGGGTGGGCACAGGATAATCTTGGATTGTGTGTGACTTACCCTGACTAGAACGAGGGCTTTTGCTTGGACAGGGGGTAACCTGACTGCCAACCAAAAACCCCATTTCTAACAAAGAGGAAGTAGATACAACAAGGAGAGAAGATCTGAGTGAAGGAGAGTTGCAGGGTGATTGCAAGTTGAAAAGAAAGAGAGTAGCAAACAGAAAGTACGCAGGTCCTGAATGGGCATATTCAATGTCAGCTGAGTGGCAACAGGAGTTCTTGGCATTCTGTTTTGATCGAGAAGTCCCAGGTCAGTACTTTGGCACCTGATTCTGGCCAGAGAAAGAGAGTGTGTTGATGTGAAAATTGAGCTAAAGAAAACTGAGAAAAGAGACTGATAAATTACCGGATGTGACACTGCTAACCTGAATTGGCTTTTGAGAACTGATTTTGACAAGCTGCTAACCTGAATTGACAAGGATCCTGGGAGTGAATGTGAAAGCTGTAAATAATTGCTGAAGAAAGACTTTCGCTTGCTTAAACTTGTTGGAAAAAAAAAAAGGGAGGCTTTAACCATCCTCAGTTGGTTGTTGTTTGAACTTATAATAGTTGTTGTTTGAACTTATAATACTTTGTTTTCTGATTCTTTACAGATCATGGCTAACACTAGAGATGATAATAGGGGAAGTAGGCTTTGTAAATGTTTGGATGTTGGTTTAGGTGTCATGTGTGTGATATTCATTATAGTTCTGATTTTGGGAATACCATTGATGGATAAGAGTGAAACTAACAATGCTACAATTCCAGAGACCGCTGTTACACTAACAGCTTGGGAGAGGTTCGAGCGGGACACAAGATATTTGCATGAGGGAACTAACGTAAAAGGGGAACTATCAACTAATGTTTTCTATCGTTTGCTGAGTGAGTATGTTGACACTATGGATGCAAAAGATTGTTATGTGTGTACACAGATTCCTGTTTCAGTGCAACAGGGAGTTACCTACCATAGTTGGCTTCTAAAATATGGGATAAGCTGTAGTTTGTTACTAACACGATTCTATAACCAGGAAGAGATTCAATACTTTTACTCGAATAATGATCTTGTGTTTTCTTATGTGCCTATCATAGAGGATTTAAATAGTGTTAGAGATCCAGAGGCGTGACGGTGAGCCTATCTCAACTGAGGCGCCAGGAGGACCGAGTCAGATGGAGGTTCTCCCAGAAGCAGGGGGATACGAACAAGAATTTGAGCCCCTGAGAGACCCAGAAGGCAAAGGAGTTGAGGCAGAAGAGAATCAGAGTGTCCAGACTCCTCCTGAGCAAATTGCAGGTCCATCAAGAGAAAACACCATAGAGTCAGAGGAGGGCGACGAGCTGCCACAAGGAAGATCAAAGACCAGAGAGACACTGAAAGGAGATAAGTGGTCAGAACTGCAGGTGACTAATGAAAAGGTAGTTGTCAAAGATGCAATAGAAGAGGAAGTAGATACAACAAGGAGAGAAGATCTGAGTGAAGGAGAGTTGCAGGGTGATCGCAAGTTGAAAAGAAAGAGAGTAGCAAACAGAAGGTACGCAGGTCGTGAATGGGCATATGCAACATCATCTGAGTGGCAACAGGAGTTCTTGGCATTATGTTTTGACCGAGAAGTCCCAGGTTAGTACTTTGGCACCTGACTCTGGCCAGAGAAAGAGAGTGTGTTGATGTGAAAATTGAGCTAAAGAAAACTGAGAAAAGAGACTGATAAATTACCGGATGTGACACTGCTAACCTGAATTGGCTTTTGAGAACTGATTTTGACAAGCTGCTAACCTGAATTGACAAGGATCCTGGGAGTGAATGTGAAAGCTATAAATAATTGCTGAAGAAAGACTTTCGTTTGCTTAAACTTGTTGAAAAAAAAAAAAAGGAGGCGTTAACCATCCTCAGTTGGTTGTTGTTTGAACTTATAATACTTTGTTTTCTGATTCTTTACAGATCATGGCTAACACTAGAGATGATAATAGGGGAAGTAGGCGTTGTAAATGTTTGGGTGTTGGTTTGGGTGTCGTGTGTGTGCTATTCATTATAGTTCTGATTTTGGGAATGCCATTGGTGGATAAGAGTGAAACTAACAATGCTACAATTCCTGAGACCGCTGTTACACTAACAGCTTGGGAGAGTTCGAGCGGGACACAATATATTTGCATGAGGAAACTAAGGTAAAAGGGGAACTATCAACTAATGTTTTCTATCGTTTGCTGAGTGAGTATGTTGACACTATGGATGCGAAAGATTGTTATGTGTGTACACAGATTCCTGTTTCAGTGCAAGAGGGAGTTACCTACCATAGTTTGCCTCTAACATATGGGATAAGCTGTAGGTTGTTACTAACACGATTCTATAACCAGGAAGAGATTCAATACTTTTACTCGAATAATGATCTTGTGTTTTCTTATGTGCCTATCATAGAGGATTTAAATAGTGTTAGAGATCCAGAGGCGTGACGGTGAGCCTATCTCAACTGAGGCACCAGGAGGACCGAGTCAGATGAAGGTTCTCCCAGAAGCAGGGGGATACAAACAAGAATTTGAGCCCCTGACAGACCCAGAAGGCGAAGGAGTTGAGGCAGAAGAGAATCAGTGTCCAGACTCCTCCTGAGCAAATTGCAGGTCCATCAAGAGAAAACACCAGAGTCAGAGGAGGGCGACGAGCTGCCACAAGGAAGATCAAAGACCAGAGAGACACTGAAAGGAGATAAGTGGCCAGAACTGCAGGTGACTAAGGAAAAAGGAGTTGTCAAAGATGCAATAGAAGCGGAAGTAGATACAACAAGGAGAGAAGATCTGAGTGAAGGAGAGTTGCAGGGTGATCGCAAGTTGAAAAGAAAGAGAGTAGCAAACAGAAGGTACACAGGTCCTGAATGGGCATATGCAACGTCAGCTGAGTGGCAACAGGAGTTCTTGGCATTCTGTTTTGATCGAGAAGTCCCAGGTCAGTACTTTGGCACCTGATTCTGGCCAGAGAAAGAGAGTGTGTTGATGTGAAAATTGAGCTAAAGAAAACTGAGAAAAGAGACTGATAAATTACCGGATGTGACACTGCTAACCTGAATTGGCTTTTGAGAACTGATTTTGACAAGCTGCTAACCTGAATTGACAAGGATCCTGGGAGTGAATGTGAAAGCTGTAAATAATTGCTGAAGAAAGACTTTCGCTTGCTTAAACTTGTTGGGAATAAAAAAAAGGGAGGCTTTAACCATCCTCAGTTGGTTGTTGTTTGAACTTATAATAGTTGTTGTTTGAACTTATAATACTTTGTTTTCTGATTCTTTACAGATCATGGCTAACACTAGAGATGATAATAGGGGAAGTAGGCGTTGTAAATGTTTGGATGTTGGTTTAGGTGTCATGTGTGTGATATTCATTATAGTTCTGATTTTGGGAATGCCATTGATGGATAAGAGTGAAACTAACAATGCTACAATTCCAGAGACCGCTGTTACACTAACAGCTTGGGAGAGGTTCGAGCGGGACACAAGATATTTGCATGAGGGAACTAACGTAAAAGGGGAACTATCAACTAATGTTTTCTATCGTTTGCTGAGTGAGTATGTTGACACTATGGATGCAAAAGATTGTTATGTGTGTACACAGATTCCTGTTTCAGGGCAACAGGGAGTTAACTACCATAGTTTGCCTCTAACATATGGGATAAGCTGTAGGTTGTTACTAAGGCGATTCTATAACCAGGAAGAGATTCAATACTTTTACTCGAATAATGATCTTGTGTTTTCTTATGTGCCTATCATAGAGGATTTAAATAGTGTTAGAGATCCAGAGGCGTGACGGTGAGCCTATCTCAACTGAGGCACCAGGAGGACCGAGTCAGATGAAGGTTCTCCCAGAAGCAGGGGGATACGAACAAGAATTTGAGCCCCTGACAGACCCAGAAGGCGAAGGAGTTGAGGCAGAAGAGAATCAGTGTCCAGACTCCTCCTGAGCAAATTGCAGGTCCATCAAGAGAAAACACCAGAGTCAGAGGAGGGCGACGAGCTGCCACAAGGAAGATCAAAGACCAGAGAGACACTGAAAGGAGATAAGTGGCCAGAACTGCAGGTGACTAAGGAAAAGGTAGTTGTCAAAGATGCAATAGAAGAGTGTTAGACCTGACAGCCTTAGGGTAGTCACCCCTAACTTTTTGCGTGCCTCCCTCCCTCCACTTTTTGGACACTGTTTTTGCTGGTTTATAGACTCTGCGCACTTTACCCCTGCTAACCAGGGGTAAAGTGCATATGCTCTCTCCCCTAAAACATGGTAACCTGGAATCATACCTTATTGGACTATTAATTTACTTATAAGTCCCTAGTAAAGTGCACTTTATGTGCATAGGGCTGGTAAATTAAATGCTACTAGTGGGCCAGCAGCACTGGTTGTGCCACCCACTTAAGTAGTCCCTTTTTCTTGTCTCAGGCCTGCCATTGCAAGGCCTGTGTGTGCAGTTTCACTGCCACATCGACTTGGCATTTAAAAGTTCTTGCCAAGCCTAGAACTCCCCTTTTTCTACATTTAAGTCACCCTTAAGGTGTGCCCTAGGTAACCCCTAAGGCAGGGTGCTGTGTAGGTAAAAGGCAGGACATGTACCTGTGTAGTTATATGTCCTGGTAGTGTAAAACTCCTAAATTCGTTTTCACACTACTGTGAGGCCTGCTCCCTTCATAGGCTAACATTGGGGCTGCCCTCATACACTGTTGAAGTGGCAGCTGCTGATCTGAAAGGAGCAGGAAGGTCATATTTAGTATGGCCAGAATGGTAATACAAAGTCCTACTGACTGGTGAAGTCGGATTTAATATTACTATTCTAGAAATGCCACTTTTAGAAAGTGAGCATTTCTTTGCACTTAAATCCTTCTGTGCCTTACAATCCACGTCTGGCTGGGCTTGGTTGACAGCCCCTTGTGCATTCACTCAGACACACCCCAAACACAGGGTACTCAGCCTCACTTGCATACATCTGCATTTTGAATGGGTCTTCCTGGGCTGGGAGGGTGGAGGGCCTGCCCTCACACAAAGGACTGCCACACCCCCTACTGGGACCCTGGCAGACGGGATTGAACTGAAGGGGGACCTGGTGCACTTCTTAGCCACTCTTTGAAGTCTCCCCCACTTCAAAGGCACATTTGGGTATAAAACAGGGCCTCTGCCCTACCTCATCAGACACTTGCTGGAGAAGAAACCTGAACCAGAAACTACATCCTGCCAAGAAGAACTACCTGGCTGCTCAAAGGACTCACCTGTCTGCTTTCTACAAAGGACTGCTGCCTTGCTGTTGCCCTGCTGCCTTGCTGAACTCTTGTCTGGCTGTGAAAGTGCTCTCCAAGGGCTTGGATAGAGCTTGCCTCCTGTTCCTTGAAGTCTCAGGACCAAAAAGACTTCTCTCTTTTACTTGGACGCTCCATGCGCCGAAAATTTCGACGCACAGCTTGTTTCGCGGCGAGAAAAACGCTGCACTCCGACGCTGATTGACGCGACGCTCTTGGGACGATCGAAGATCCGACGCACGGCCTCGCAAGGACAACGCCGCCCGACCTCTAGAGGAGAAATCGACGCGACGCCTGCTGTGAGATCGTAATTTCAACGCGCAGCCCCGCAGATCGAAGTCTAGAGGAGAAATCGCCGCGACGCCTGCCGTGAGATCGTAATTTCGACGCGCAGCCCAGCAGACCGACGCGCAGCCGGAGAACAAGCAGGAAAATCCACGCACAGACCCGGGACATCTGGTAATCCCCGCGATCCACAGAAAGAGACTGACTGCGCGCCGGAAAACGACGCCCGACTTCCCCGCGTGGAAAATAACGACGCAAGTCCGTGTGTGCTGGGGAGAAATCGACGCACACACCCTTTTTCCATGCACCTCTTCTCTTGTGGCCCTCTGAGGAGATTTTTCCACTCCCAACCAGGTACTTGTGCTTTAAAGAGACTTTGTTTATATTCTAAAGACTTTAAGACACTTTATATCACTTTTCCGTGATATTTCTACAATTTTCCATTGCAACTTTATTCTTTTTGACCTACAATTATCCTGATAAATATTGTATATTTTTCTAAACACTGTGTGGTGTATTTTTGTGGTGCTATATGGTGGTATTGTATGATTTATTGCACAAATACTTTACACATTGCCTTCTAAGTTAAGCCTGACTGCTCGTGCCAAGCTACCAGAGGGTGGGCACAGGATAATCTTGGATTGTGTGTGACTTACCCTGACTAGAACGAGGGCTTTTGCTTGGACAGGGGGTAACCTGACTGCCAACCAAAAACCCCATTTCTAACAAAGAGGAAGTAGATACAACAAGGAGAGAAGATCTGAGTGAAGGAGAGTTGCAGGGTGATCGCAAGTTGAAAAGAAAGAGAGTAGCAAACAGAAAGTACGCAGGTCCTGAATGGGCATATTCAATGTCAGCTGAGTGGCAACAGGAGTTCTTGGCATTCTGTTTTGATCGAGAAGTCCCAGGTCAGTACTTTGGCACCTGATTCTGGCCAGAGAAAGAGAGTGTGTTGATGTGAAAATTGAGCTAAAGAAAACTGAGAAAAGAGACTGATAAATTACCGGATGTGACACTGCTAACCTGAATTGGCTTTTGAGAACTGATTTTGACAAGCTGCTAACCTGAATTGACAAGGATCCTGGGAGTGAATGTGAAAGCTGTAAATAATTGCTGAAGAAAGACTTTCGCTTGCTTAAACTTGTTGGAAAAAAAAAAAGGGAGGCTTTAACCATCCTCAGTTGGTTGTTGTTTGAACTTATAATAGTTGTTGTTTGAACTTATAATACTTTGTTTTCTGATTCTTTACAGATCATGGCTAACACTAGAGATGATAATAGGGGAAGTAGGCTTTGTAAATGTTTGGATGTTGGTTTAGGTGTCATGTGTGTGATATTCATTATAGTTCTGATTTTGGGAATGCCATTGATGGATAAGAGTGAAACTAACAATGCTACAATTCCAGAGACCGCTGTTACACTAACAGCTTGGGAGAGGTTCGAGCGGGACACAAGATATTTGCATGAGGGAACTAACGTAAAAGGGGAACTATCAACTAATGTTTTCTATCGTTTGCTGAGTGAGTATGTTGACACTATGGATGCAAAAGATTGTTATGTGTGTACACAGATTCCTGTTTCAGTGCAACAGGGAGTTACCTACCATAGTTGGCTTCTAAAATATGGGATAAGCTGTAGTTTGTTACTAACACGATTCTATAACCAGGAAGAGATTCAATACTTTTACTCGAATAATGATCTTGTGTTTTCTTATGTGCCTATCATAGAGGATTTAAATAGTGTTAGAGATCCAGAGGCGTGACGGTGAGCCTATCTCAACTGAGGCGCCAGGAGGACCGAGTCAGATGGAGGTTCTCCCAGAAGCAGGGGGATACAAACAAGAATTTGAGCCCCTGAGAGACCCAGAAGGCAAAGGAGTTGAGGCAGAAGAGAATCAGAGTGTCCAGACTCCTCCTGAGCAAATTGCAGGTCCATCAAGAGAAAACACCATAGAGTCAGAGGAGGGCGACGAGCTGCCACAAGGAAGATCAAAGACCAGAGAGACACTGAAAGGAGATAAGTGGTCAGAACTGCAGGTGACTAATGAAAAGGTAGTTGTCAAAGATGCAATAGAAGAGGAAGTAGATACAACAAGGAGAGAAGATCTGAGTGAAGGAGAGTTGCAGTGTGATCGCAAGTTGAAAAGAAAGAGAGTAGCAAACAGAAGGTACGCAGGTCGTGAATGGGCATATGCAACATCATCTGAGTGGCAACAGGAGTTCTTGGCATTATGTTTTGACCGAGAAGTCCCAGGTTAGTACTTTGGCACCTGACTCTGGCCAGAGAAAGAGAGTGTGTTGATGTGAAAATTGAGCTAAAGAAAACTGAGAAAAGAGACTGATAAATTACCGGATGTGACACTGCTAACCTGAATTGGCTTTTGAGAACTGATTTTGACAAGCTGCTAACCTGAATTGACAAGGATCCTGGGAGTGAATGTGAAAGCTATAAATAATTGCTGAAGAAAGACTTTCGTTTGCTTAAACTTGTTGAAAAAAAAAAAAAGGAGGCGTTAACCATCCTCAGTTGGTTGTTGTTTGAACTTATAATACTTTGTTTTCTGATTCTTTACAGATCATGGCTAACACTAGAGATGATAATAGGGGAAGTAGGCGTTGTAAATGTTTGGGTGTTGGTTTGGGTGTCGTGTGTGTGCTATTCATTATAGTTCTGATTTTGGGAATGCCATTGGTGGATAAGAGTGAAACTAACAATGCTACAATTCCTGAGACCGCTGTTACACTAACAGCTTGGGAGAGTTCGAGCGGGACACAATATATTTGCATGAGGAAACTAAGGTAAAAGGGGAACTATCAACTAATGTTTTCTATCGTTTGCTGAGTGAGTATGTTGACACTATGGATGCGAAAGATTGTTATGTGTGTACACAGATTCCTGTTTCAGTGCAAGAGGGAGTTACCTACCATAGTTTGCCTCTAACATATGGGATAAGCTGTAGGTTGTTACTAAGGCGATTCTATAACCAGGAAGAGATTCAATACTTTTACTCGAATAATGATCTTGTGTTTTCTTATGTGCCTATCATAGAGGATTTAAATAGTGTTAGAGATCCAGAGGCGTGACGGTGAGCCTATCTCAACTGAGGCACCAGGAGGACCGAGTCAGATGAAGGTTCTCCCAGAAGCAGGGGGATACGAACAAGAATTTGAGCCCCTGACAGACCCAGAAGGCGAAGGAGTTGAGGCAGAAGAGAATCAGTGTCCAGACTCCTCCTGAGCAAATTGCAGGTCCATCAAGAGAAAACACCAGAGTCAGAGGAGGGCGACGAGCTGCCACAAGGAAGATCAAAGACCAGAGAGACACTGAAAGGAGATAAGTGGCCAGAACTGCAGGTGACTAAGGAAAAGGTAGTTGTCAAAGATGCAATAGAAGAGTGTTAGACCTGACAGCCTTAGGGTAGTCACCCCTAACTTTTTGCCTGCCTCCCTCCCTCCACTTTTTGGACACTGTTTTTGCTGGTTTATAGACTCTGCGCACTTTACCCCTGCTAACCAGGGGTAAAGTGCATATGCTCTCTCCCCTAAAACATGGTAACCTGGAATCATACCTGATTGGACTATTAATTTACTTATAAGTCCCTAGTAAAGTGCACTTTATGTGCATAGGGCTGGTAAATTAAATGCTACTAGTGGGCCAGCAGCACTGGTTGTGCCACCCACTTAAGTAGTCCCTTTTTCTTGTCTCAGGCCTGCCATTGCAAGGCCTGTGTGTGCAGTTTCACTGCCACATCGACTTGGCATTTAAAAGTTCTTGCCAAGCCTAGAACTCCCCTTTTTCTACATTTAAGTCACCCTTAAGGTGTGCCCTAGGTAACCCCTAAGGCAGGGTGCTGTGTAGGTAAAAGGCAGGACATGTACCTGTGTAGTTATATGTCCTGGTAGTGTAAAACTCCTAAATTCGTTTTCACACTACTGTGAGGCCTGCTCCCTTCATAGGCTAACATTGGGGCTGCCCTCATACACTGTTGAAGTGGCAGCTGCTGATCTGAAAGGAGCAGGAAGGTCATATTTAGTATGGCCAGAATGGTAATACAAAGTCCTACTGACTGGTGAAGTCGGATTTAATATTACTATTCTAGAAATGCCACTTTTAGAAAGTGAGCATTTCTTTGCACTTAAATCCTTCTGTGCCTTACAATCCACGTCTGGCTGGGCTTGGTTGACAGCCCCTTGTGCATTCACTCAGACACACCCCAAACACAGGGTACTCAGCCTCACTTGCATACATCTGCATTTTGAATGGGTCTTCCTGGGCTGGGAGGGTGGAGGGCCTGCCCTCACACAAAGGACTGCCACACCCCCTACTGGGACCCTGGCAGACGGGATTGAACTGAAGGGGGACCTGGTGCACTTCTTAGCCACTCTTTGAAGTCTCCCCCACTTCAAAGGCACATTTGGGTATAAAACAGGGCCTCTGCCCTACCTCATCAGACACTTGCTGGAGAAGAAACCTGAACCAGAAACTACATCCTGCCAAGAAGAACTACCTGGCTGCTCAAAGGACTCACCTGTCTGCTTTCTACAAAGGACTGCTGCCTTGCTGTTGCCCTGCTGCCTTGCTGAACTCTTGTCTGGCTGTGAAAGTGCTCTCCAAGGGCTTGGATAGAGCTTGCCTCCTGTTCCTTGAAGTCTCAGGACCAAAAAGACTTCTCTCTTTTACTTGGACGCTCCATGCGCCGAAAATTTCGACGCACAGCTTGTTTCGCGGCGAGAAAAACGCTGCACTCCGACGCTGATTGACGCGACGCTCTTGGGACGATCGAAGATCCGACGCACGGCCTCGCAAGGACAACGCCGCCCGACCTCTAGAGGAGAAATCGACGCGACGCCTGCTGTGAGATCGTAATTTCAACGCGCAGCCCCGCAGATCGAAGTCTAGAGGAGAAATCGCCGCGACGCCTGCCGTGAGATCGTAATTTCGACGCGCAGCCCAGCAGACCGACGCGCAGCCGGAGAACAAGCAGGAAAATCCACGCACAGACCCGGGACATCTGGTAATCCCCGCGATCCACTGAAAGAGACTGACTGCGCGCCGGAAAACGACGCCCGACTTCCCCGCGTGGAAAATAACGACGCAAGTCCGTGTGTGCTGGGGAGAAATCGACGCACACACCCTTTTTCCATGCACCTCTTCTCGTGTGGCCCTCTGAGGAGATTTTTCCACTCCCAACCAGGTACTTGTGCTTGAAAGAGACTTTGTTTATATTCTAAAGACTTTAAGACACTTTATATCACTTTTCCGTGATATTTCTACAATTTTCCATTGCAACTTTATTCTTTTTGACCTACAATTATCCTGATAAATATTGTATATTTTTCTAAACACTGTGTGGTGTATTTTTGTGGTGCTATATGGTGGTATTGTATGATTTATTGCACAAATACTTTACACATTGCCTTCTAAGTTAAGCCTGACTGCTCGTGCCAAGCTACCAGAGGGTGGGCACAGGATAATCTTGGATTGTGTGTGACTTACCCTGACTAGAACGAGGGCTTTTGCTTCGACAGGGGGTAACCTGACTGCCAACCAAAAACCCCATTTCTAACAAAGAGGAAGTAGATACAACAAGGAGAGAAGATCTGAGTGAAGGAGAGTTGCAGGGTGATCGCAAGTTGAAAAGAAAGAGAGTAGCAAACAGAAAGTACGCAGGTCCTGAATGGGCATATTCAATGTCAGCTGAGTGGCAACAGGAGTTCTTGGCATTCTGTTTTGATCGAGAAGTCCCAGGTCAGTACTTTGGCACCTGATTCTGGCCAGAGAAAGAGAGTGTGTTGATGTGAAAATTGAGCTAAAGAAAACTGAGAAAAGAGACTGATAAATTACCGGATGTGACACTGCTAACCTGAATTGGCTTTTGAGAACTGATTTTGACAAGCTGCTAACCTGAATTGACAAGGATCCTGGGAGTGAATGTGAAAGCTGTAAATAATTGCTGAAGAAAGACTTTCGCTTGCTTAAACTTGTTGGAAAAAAAAAAAGGGAGGCTTTAACCATCCTCAGTTGGTTGTTGTTTGAACTTATAATAGTTGTTGTTTGAACTTATAATACTTTGTTTTCTGATTCTTTACAGATCATGGCTAACACTAGAGATGATAATAGGGGAAGTAGGCTTTGTAAATGTTTGGACGTTGGTTTAGGTGTCATGTGTGTGATATTCATTATAGTTCTGATTTTGGGAATGCCATTGATGGATAAGAGTGAAACTAACAATGCTACAATTCCAGAGACCGCTGTTACACTAACAGCTTGGGAGAGGTTCGAGCGGGACACAAGATATTTGCATGAGGGAACTAACGTAAAAGGGGAACTATCAACTAATGTTTTCTATCGTTTGCTGAGTGAGTATGTTGACACTATGGATGCAAAAGATTGTTATGTGTGTACACAGATTCCTGTTTCAGTGCAACAGGGAGTTACCTACCATAGTTGGCTTCTAAAATATGGGATAAGCTGTAGTTTGTTACTAACACGATTCTATAACCAGGAAGAGATTCAATACTTTTACTCGAATAATGATCTTGTGTTTTCTTATGTGCCTATCATAGAGGATTTAAATAGTGTTAGAGATCCAGAGGCGTGACGGTGAGCCTATCTCAACTGAGGCGCCAGGAGGACCGAGTCAGATGGAGGTTCTCCTAGAAGCAGGGGGATACGAACAAGAATTTGAGCCCCTGAGAGACCCAGAAGGCAAAGGAGTTGAGGCAGAAGAGAATCAGAGTGTCCAGACTCCTCCTGAGCAAATTGCAGGTCCATCAAGAGAAAACACCATAGAGTCAGAGGAGGGCGACGAGCTGCCACAAGGAAGATCAAAGACCAGAGAGACACTGAAAGGAGATAAGTGGTCAGAACTGCAGGTGACTAATGAAAAGGTAGTTGTCAAAGATGCAATAGAAGAGGAAGTAGATACAACAAGGAGAGAAGATCTGAGTGAAGGAGAGTTGCAGGGTGATCGCAAGTTGAAAAGAAAGAGAGTAGCAAACAGAAGGTACGCAGGTCGTGAATGGGCATATGCAACATCATCTGAGTGGCAACAGGAGTTCTTGGCATTATGTTTTGACCGAGAAGTCCCAGGTTAGTACTTTGGCACCTGACTCTGGCCAGAGAAAGAGAGTGTGTTGATGTGAAAATTGAGCTAAAGAAAACTGAGAAAAGAGACTGATAAATTACCGGATGTGACACTGCTAACCTGAATTGGCTTTTGAGAACTGATTTTGACAAGCTGCTAACCTGAATTGACAAGGATCCTGGGAGTGAATGTGAAAGCTATAAATTTTTTCCCTAAAATAAGACTTTCGTTTGCTTAAACTTGTTGAAAAAAAAAAAAAGGAGGCGTTAACCATCCTCAGTTGGTTGTTGTTTGAACTTATAATACTTTGTTTTCTGATTCTTTACAGATCATGGCTAACACTAGAGATGATAATAGGGGAAGTAGGCGTTGTAAATGTTTGGGTGTTGGTTTGGGTGTCGTGTGTGTGCTATTCATTATAGTTCTGATTTTGGGAATGCCATTGGTGGATAAGAGTGAAACTAACAATGCTACAATTCCTGAGACCGCTGTTACACTAACAGCTTGGGAGAGTTCGAGCGGGACACAATATATTTGCATGAGGAAACTAAGGTAAAAGGGGAACTATCAACTAATGTTTTCTATCGTTTGCTGAGTGAGTATGTTGACACTATGGATGCGAAAGATTGTTATGTGTGTACACAGATTCCTGTTTCAGTGCAAGAGGGAGTTACCTACCATAGTTTGCCTCTAACATATGGGATAAGCTGTAGGTTGTTACTAACACGATTCTATAACCAGGAAGAGATTCAATACTTTTACTCGAATAATGATCTTGTGTTTTCTTATGTGCCTATCATAGAGGATTTAAATAGTGTTAGAGATCCAGAGGCGTGACGGTGAGCCTATCTCAACTGAGGCACCAGGAGGACCGAGTCAGATGAAGGTTCTCCCAGAAGCAGGGGGATACGAACAAGAATTTGAGCCCCTGACAGACCCAGAAGGCGAAGGAGTTGAGGCAGAAGAGAATCAGTGTCCAGACTCCTCCTGAGCAAATTGCAGGTCCATCAAGAGAAAACACCAGAGTCAGAGGAGGGCGACGAGCTGCCACAAGGAAGATCAAAGACCAGAGAGACACTGAAAGGAGATAAGTGGCCAGAACTGCAGGTGACTAAGGAAAAAGGAGTTGTCAAAGATGCAATAGAAGCGGAAGTAGATACAACAAGGAGAAAAGATCTGAGTGAAGGAGAGTTGCAGGGTGATCGCAAGTTGAAAAGAAAGAGAGTAGCAAACAGAAGGTACACAGGTCCTGAATGGGCATATGCAACGTCAGCTGAGTGGCAACAGGAGTTCTTGGCATTCTGTTTTGATCGAGAAGTCCCAGGTCAGTACTTTGGCACCTGATTCTGGCCAGAGAAAGAGAGTGTGTTGATGTGAAAATTGAGCTAAAGAAAACTGAGAAAAGAGACTGATAAATTACCGGATGTGACACTGCTAACCTGAATTGGCTTTTGAGAACTGATTTTGACAAGCTGCTAACCTGAATTGACAAGGATCCTGGGAGTGAATGTGAAAGCTGTAAATAATTGCTGAAGAAAGACTTTCGCTTGCTTAAACTTGTTGGGAAAAAAAAAAAGGGAGGCTTTAACCATCCTCAGTTGGTTGTTGTTTGAACTTATAATAGTTGTTGTTTGAACTTATAATACTTTGTTTTCTGATTCTTTACAGATCATGGCTACCACTAGAGATGATAATAGTGGAAGTAGGCGTTGTAAATGTTTGGGTGTTGGTTTGGGTGTCATGTGAGTGATATTCATTATAGTTCTGATTTTGGGAATGCCATTGGTGGATAAGAGTGAAACTAACAATGCTACAATTCCTGAGACCGCTGTTACACTAACAGCTTGGGAGAGGTTCGAGCGGGACACAAGATATTTGCATGAGGGAACTAATTTAAAAGAGGAACTATCAACTAATGTTTTCTATTGTTTGCTGAGTGAGTATGTTGACACTATGGATGCAAAAGATTGTTATGTGTGTACACAGATTCCTGTTACAGTGCAACAGGGAGTTACCTACAATAGTTGGCTTCTAACATATGGGATAAGCTGTAGTTTGTTACTAACACGATTCTATAACCAGGAAGAGATTCAATACTTTTACTCGAATAATGATCTTGTGTTTTCTTATGTGCCTATCATAGAGGATTTAAATAGTGTTAGAGATCCAGAGGCGTGACGGTGAGCCTATCTCAACTGAGGCGCCAGGAGGACCCAGTCAGATGGAGGTTCTCCCAGAAGCAGGGGGATACGAACAAGAATTTGAGCCCCTGACAGACCCAGAAGGCAAAGGAGTTGAGGCAGAAGAGAATCAGAGTGTCCAGACTCCTCCTGAGCAAATTGCAGGTCCATCAAGAGAAAACACCATAGAGCAAGAGGAGGGCGATGATCTGCCACAAGGAAGATCAAAGACCAGAGAGACACTGAAAGGAGATAAGTGGTCAGAACTGCAGGTGACTAATGAAAAGGTAGTTGTCAAAGATGCAATAGAAGAGGAAGTAGAGACAACAAGGAGAGAAGATCTGAGTGAAGGAGAGTTGCAGGGTGATCGCAAGTTGAAAAGAAAGAGAGTAGCAAACAGAAGGTACGCAGGTCCTGAATGGGCATATGCAACGTCAGCTGAGTGGTAACAGGAGTTCTTGGCATTATGTTTTGATCGAGAAGTCCCAGGTTAGTACTTTGGCACCTGACTCTGGCCAGAGAAAGAGAGTGTGTTGATGTGAAAATTGAGCTAAAGAAAACTGAGAAAAGAGACTGATAAATTACCGGATGTGACGCTACTAACCTGAATTGGCTTTTGAGAACTGATTTTGACAAGCTGCTAACCTGAATTGACAAGGATCCTGGGAGTGAATGTGAAAGCTGTAAATAATTGCTGAAGAAAGACTTTCGCTTGCTTAAACTTGTTGAAAAAAAAAAAGGGAGGCTTTAACCATCCTCAGTTGGTTGTTGTTTGAACTTATAATACTTTGTTTTCTGATTTACAGATCATGGCTAACACTAGAGATGATAATAGGGGAGGTAGGCGTTGTAAATGTTTGGGTGTTGGTTTGGGTGTTGTGTGTGTGCTATTCATTATAGTTCTGATTTTGGGAATGCCATTGGTGGATAAGAGTGAAACTAACAATGCTACAATTCCTGAGACCGATGTTACACTAACAGCTTGGGAGAGTTCGAGCGGGACACAATATATTTGCATGAGGAAACTAAGGTAAAAGGGGAACTATCAACTAATGTTTTCTATCATTTGCTGAGTGAGTATGTTGACGCCATAGATGCGAAAGATTGTTATGTGTGTACACAGATTCCTGTTTCAGTGCAAGAGGGAGTTACCTACCATAGATTGCCTCTAACATATGGGATAAGCTGTAGGTTGTTACTAACACGATTCTATAACCAGGAAGAGATTCAATACTTTTACTCGAATAATGATCTTGTGTTTTCTTATGTGCCTATCATAGAGGATTTAAATAGTGTTAGAGATCCAGAGGCGTGACGGTGAGCCTATCTCAACTGAGGCGCCATGAGGACCCAGTCAGATGGAGGTTCTCCCAGAAGCAGGGGGATACGAACAAGAATTTGAGCCCCTGACAGACCCAGAAGGCAAAGGAGTTGAGGCAGAAGAGAATCAGAGTGTCCAGACTCCTCCTGAGCAAATTGCAGGTCCATCAAGAGAAAACACCATAGAGTCAGAGGAGGGCGACGAGCTGCCACAAGGAAGATCAAAGACCAGAGAGACACTGAAAGGAGATAAGTGGTCAGAACTGCAGATGACTAATGAAAAGGTAGTTGTCAAAGATGCAATAGAAGAGGAAGTAGAGACAACAAGGAGAGAAGATCTGAGTGAAGGAGAGTTGCAGGGTGATCGCAAGTTGAAAAGAAAGAGAGTAGCAAACAGAAGGTACGCAGGTCCTGAATGGGCATATGCAACATCAGCTGAGTGGCAACAGGAGTTCTTGGCATTATGTTTTGATCGAGAAGTCCCAGGTTAGTACTTTGGCACCTGACTCTGGCCAGAGAAAGAGAGTGTGTTGATGTGAAAATTGAGCTAAAGAAAACTGAGAAAAGAGACTGATAAATTACCGGATGTGACACTTCTAACCTGAATTGGCTTTTGAGAACTGATTTTGACAAGCTGCTAACCTGAATTGACAAGGATCCTGGAAGTGAATGTGAAAGCTGTAAATAATTGCTGAAGAAAGACTTTCGCTTGCTTAAACTTGTTGAAAAAATAAAAAAGGGAGGCTTTAACCATCCTCAGTTGGTTGTTGTTTGAACTTAGAATACTTTGTTTTCTGATTCTTTACAGATCATGGCTAACACTAGAGATGATAATAGGGGAGGTAGGCGTTGTAAATGTTTGGGTGTTGGTTTGGGTGTCGTGTGGGTGCTATTCATTATAGGTCTGATTTTGGGAATGCCATTGGTGAATAAGAGTGAAACTAACAATGCTACAATTCCTGAGACCGCTGTTACACTAACAGCTTGGGAGAGTTTGAGCGGGACACAATATATTTGCATGAGGGAACTAAGGTAAAAGGGGAACTATTAACTAATGTTTTCTATCCTTTGCTGAGTGAGTATGTTGACACTATGGATGTGAAAGATTGTTATGTGTGTACACAGATTCCTGTTTCAGTGCAAGAGGGAGTTACCTACCATAGTTTGCCTCTAACATATGGGATAAGCTGTAGGTTGTTACTAACACGATTCTATAACCAGGAAGAGATTCAATACTTTTAATCGAATAATGATCTTGTGTTTTCTTATGTGCCTATCATAGAGGATTTAAATAGTGTTAGAGATCCAGAGGCGTGACGGTGAGCCTATCTCAACTGAGGCACCAGGAGGACCGAGTCAGATGAAGGTTCTCCCAGAAGCAGGGGGATACGAACAAGAATTTGAGCCCCTGACAGACCCAGAAGGCGAAGGAGTTGAGGCAGAAGAGAATCAGTGTCCAGACTCCTCCTGAGCAAATTGCAGGTCCATCAAGAGAAAACACCAGAGTCAGAGGAGGGCGACGAGCTGCCACAAGGAAGATCAAAGACCAGAGAGACACTGAAAGGAGATAAGTGGCCAGAACTGCAGGTGACTAAGGAAAAAGGAGTTGTCAAAGATGCAATAGAAGCGGAAGTAGATACAACAAGGAGAGAAGATCTGAGTGAAGGAGAGTTGCAGGGTGATCGCAAGTTGAAAAGAAAGAGAGTAGCAAACAGAAGGTACACAGGTCCTGAATGGGCATATGCAACGTCAGCTGAGTGGCAACAGGAGTTCTTGGCATTCTGTTTTGATCGAGAAGTCCCAGGTCAGTACTTTGGCACCTGATTCTGGCCAGAGAAAGAGAGTGTGTTGATGTGAAAATTGAGCTAAAGAAAACTGAGAAAAGAGACTGATAAATTACCGGATGTGACACTGCTAACCTGAATTGGCTTTTGAGAACTGATTTTGACAAGCTGCTAACCTGAATTGACAAGGATCCTGGGAGTGAATGTGAAAGCTGTAAATAATTGCTGAAGAAAGACTTTCGCTTGCTTAAACTTGTTGGGAAAAAAAAAAAGGGAGGCTTTAACCATCCTCATGTGGTTGTTGTTTGAACTTATAATACTTTGTTTTCTGATTCTTTACAGATCATGGCTAACACTAGAGATGATAATAGGGGAAGTAGGCGTTGTAAATGTTTGGGTGTTGGTTTGGGTGTTGTGTGTGTGCTGTTCATTATAGTTCTGATTTTGGGAATGCCTTTGGTGGATAAGAGTGAAACTAACAATGCTACAATTCCTGAGACCGCTGTTACACTAACAGCGTGGGAGAGTTCGAGCGGGACACAATATATTTGCATGAGGAAACTAAGGTAAAAGGGGAACTATCAACTAATATTTTCCATCGTTTGCTGAGTGAGTATTTTGACACAATGGATGCGAAAGATTGTTATGTGTGTACACAGATTCCTGTTTCAGTGCAAGAGGGAGTTACCTACCATAGTTTGCCTCTAACATATGGGATAAGCTGTAGGTTGTTACTAACACGATTCTATAACCAGGAAGAGATTCAATACTTTTACTCAAATAATGATCTTGTGTTTTCTTATGTGCCTATCATAGAGGATTTAAATAGTGTTAGAGATCCAGAGGCGTAACGGTGAGCCTATCTCAACTGGGGCACCAGGAGGACCGAGTCAGATGGAGGTGCTCCCAGAAGCAGGGGGATACGAACAAGAATTTGAGCCCCTGACAGACCCAGAAGGCGAAGGAGTTGAGGCAGAAGAGAATCAGAGTGTCCAGACTCCTCCTGAGCAAATTGCAGGTCCATCAAAAGAAAACACCATAGAGTCAGAGGAGGGCGACGAGCTGCCACAAGGAAGATCAAAGACCAGAGAGACACTGAAAGGAGATAAGTGGTCAGAACTGCAGGTGACTAATGAAAAGGTAGTTGTCAAAGATGCAATAGAAGAGGAAGTAGATACAACAAGGAGAGAAGATCTGAGTGAAGGAGAGTTGCAGGGTGATCGCAAGTTGAAAAGAAAGAGAGTAGCAAACAGAAGGTACGCAGGTCCTGAATGGGCATATGCAACGTCAGCTGAGTGGCAACAGGAGTTCTTGGCATTCTGTTTTGATCGAGAAGTCCCAGGTCAGTACTTTGGCACCTGATTCTGGCCAGAGAAAGAGAGTGTGTTGATGTGAAAATTGAGCTAAAGAAAACTGAGAAAAGAGACTGATAAATTACCGGATGTGACACTGCTAACCTGAATTGGCTTTTGAGAACTGATTTTGACAAGCTGCTAACCTGAATTGACAAGGATCCTGGGAGTGAATGTGAAAGCAATAAATAATTGCTGAAGAAAGACTTTCGTTTGCTTAAACTTGTTGAAAAAAAAAAAAAGGAGGCGTTAACCATCCTCAGTTGGTTGTTGTTTGAACTTATAATACTTTGTTTTCTGATTCTTTATAGATCATGGCTAACACTAGAGATGATAATAGGGGAAGTAGGCGTTGTAAATGTTTGGGTGTTGGTTTGGGTGTTGTGTGTGTGCTATTCATTATAGTTCTTATTTTGGGAATGCCATTGGTGGATAAGAGTGAAACTAACAATGCTACAATTCCTGAGACCGCTGTTACACTAACAGCTTGGGAAAGTTCGAGCGGGACACAATATATTTGCATGAGGAAACTAAGGTAAAAGGGGAACTATCAACTAATGTTTTCTATCGTTTGCTGAGTGAGTATGTTGACACTATGGATGCGAAAGATTGTTATGTGTGTACACAGATTCCTGTTTCAGTGCAAGAGGGAGTTACCTTCCATAGTTTGCCTCTAACATATGGGATAAGCTGTAGGTTGTTACTAACACGATTCTATAACCAGGAAGAGATTCAATACTTTTACTCGAATAATGATCTTGTGTTTTCTTATGTGCCTATCATAGAGGATTTAAATAGTGTTAGAGATCCAGAGGCGTGACGGTGAGCCTATCTCAACTGAGGCACCAGGAGGACCGAGTCAGATGAAGGTTCTCCCAGAAGCAGGGGGATACGAACAAGAATTTGAGCCCCTGACAGACCCAGAAGGCGAAGGAGTTGAGGCAGAAGAGAATCAGTGTCCAGACTCCTCCTGAGCAAATTGCAGGTCCATCAAGAGAAAACACCAGAGTCAGAGGAGGGCGACGAGCTGCCACAAGGAAGATCAAAGACCAGAGAGACACTGAAAGGAGATAAGTGGCCAGAACTGCAGGTGACTAAGGAAAAGGTAGTTGTCAAAGATGCAATAGAAGAGTGTTAGACCTGACAGCCTTAGGGTAGTCACCCCTAACTTTTTGCCTGCCTCCCTCCCTCCACTTTTTGGACACTGTTTTTGCTGGTTTATAGACTCTGCGCACTTTACCCCTGCTAACCAGGGCTAAAGTGCATATGCTCTCTCCCCTAAAACATGGTAACCTGGAATCATACCTGATTGGACTATTAATTTACTTATAAGTCCCTAGTAAGGTGCACTTTATGTGCATAGGGCTGGTAAATTAAATGCTACTAGTGGGCCAGCAGCACTGGTTGTGCCACCCACTTAAGTAGCCCCTTTTTCTTGTCTCAGGCCTGCCATTGCAAGGCCTGTGTGTGCAGTTTCACTGCCACATCGACTTGGCATTTAAAAGTTCTTGCCAAGCCTAGAACTCCCCTTTTTCTACATATAAGTCACCCTTAAGGTGTGCCCTAGGTAACCCCTAAGGCAGGGTGCTGTGTAGGTAAAAGGCAGGACATGTACCTGTGTAGTTATATGTCCTGGTAGTGTAAAACTCCTAAATTCGTTTTCACACTACTGTGAGGCCTGCTCCCTTCATAGGCTAACATTGGGGCTGCCCTCATACACTGTTGAAGTGGCAGCTGCTGATCTGAAAGGAGCAGGAAGGTCATATTTAGTATGGCCAGAATGGTAATACAAAGTCCTACTGACTGGTGAAGTCGGATTTAATATTACTATTCTAGAAATGCCACTTTTAGAAAGTGAGCATTTCTTTGCACTTAAATCCTTCTGTGCCTTACAATCCACGTCTGGCTGGGCTTGGTTGACAGCCCCTTGTGCATTCACTCAGACACACCCCAAACACCGGGTACTCAGGCTCACTTGCATACATCTGCATTTTGAATGGGTCTTCCTGGGCTGGGAGGGTGGAGGGCCTTCCCTCATACAAAGGACTGCCACACCCCCTACTGGGACCCTGGCAGACAGGATTGAACTGAAGGGGGACCTGGTGCACTTCTTAGCCACTCTTTGAAGTCTCCCCCACTTCAAAGGCATATTTGGGTATAAAACAGGGCCTCTGCCCTACCTCATCAGACACTTGCTGGAGAAGAAACCTGAACCAGAAACTACATCCTGCCAAGACGAACTACCTGGCTGCTCAAAGGACTCACCTGTCTGCTTTCTACAAAGGACTGCTGCCTTGCTGTTGCCCTGCTGCCTTGCTGAACTCTTGTCTGGCTGTGAAAGTGCTCTCCAAGGGCTTGGATAGAGCTTGCCTCCTGTTCCTTGAAGTCTCAGGACCAAAAAGACTTCTCTCCTTTACTTGGACGCTCCGTGCGCCGAAAATTTCGACGCACAGCTTGTTTCGCAGCGAGAAAAACTCCGCACTCCGACGCTGATCGACGCGACGCTCTTGGGACGATCGAAGATCCGACGCACGGCCTCGCAAGGACAACGCCGCCCGACCTCTAGAGGAGAAATCGACGCGACGCCTGCTGTGAGATCGTAATTTGAACGCGCAGCCCCGCAGATCGAAGTCTAGAGGAGAAATCGCCGCGACGCCTGCCGTGAGATCGTAATTTCGACGCGCAGCCCCGCAGACCGACGCGCAGCCGGAGAACAAGCAGGAAAATCCACGCACAGACCCGGGACATCTGGTAATCCCCGCGATCCACAGAAAGAGACTGTCCGCGCGCCGGAAAACGACGCCCGACTTCCCCGCGTGGAAAATAACGACGCAAGTCCGTGTGTGCTGGGGAGAAATCGACGCACACACCCTTTTTCCATGCACCTCTTCTCTTGTGGCCCTCTGAGGAGATTTTTCCACTCCCAACCAGGTACTTGTGTTTCAAAGAGACTTTGTTTATATTCTAAAGACTTTAAGACACTTTATATCACTTTTCCGTGATATTTCTACAATTTTCCATTGCAACTTTATTCTTTTTGACCTACAATTATCCTGATAAATATTATATATTTTTCTAAACACTGTGTTGTGTATTTTTGTGGTGCTATATGGTGGTATTGTATGATTTATTGCACAAATACTTTACACATTTTTTTTTTTTTTTTTTTTTATATTTTTATTGATTTTATATTTCAATATATAATACAAATTGTCCAATTTGCAACCTCAGGATAAATCAATACAATAACTAATTCTAAATCATGTAACAATCACACCCCCCCCCCAAAATGCACTACACGGGACACTTCTAGTTTTGCATTATCATTTCTGGCTGCACCTTCCATGGGTTTATCCTTTATTGTTTATTTTATAAAGGCATACGCTTGAGACCAGTGTGGGCCTTATTTACATGCATGGGTATGAAGACATCTACCCTAATTCTCCACTCCTCCCATGGCACTGAAGCTATGATGAAGAAGATCTAAGGGCAGCTATTCCTAAAGAGATAGGAAGAATTTAAGTGTACGCACTCTGGTACCTAGGTGCCCTGTGAGTTTATTTCGGATTGGGGGATGCAGGGGAGTTTATGCTGTGTTTATCACGTTAATGTGTGCCCCTTTTCAGGGAGGCTTCTCGTCGTTTTTAGCCTCCAGTTTTGTTACCAAATCCTCCCAAGTAGAGCATCCTGTGTGTTGCAGCCCCTCACGCACCATTCTTTTAAGTACCTGGTATTCAGTGCGAGCCCAGCGGATAATTAAAGGGTACCAGGATTTCAGCTCGGGAGCTTTAGGGGCCTTCCAGTGCATTGCTATTAATCTTTTATACATTAAAAAGGCCAAATCTACAAATTTGTGCAGGTGTCTTTGTTTCTTTGGTCTCTTCCTCAATCCCAGCAGGCAAGACCTGGGTTCTGCCACCAATAGAAGTCCCGTTAGCCCAGATACCTCCCCCACCATCTCCGCCCAGGCCATTTGTATATTGGGGCAATCCCATACCATGTGGTAAAAGGGTGCTGACGGTGTTCTGCATCTAGGGCATGTTGGTGCTGAGTCAGGAAACATGCGCTTTATTCTGGCTGGAGAAAGATATGTTTGGTGCGTGTAATTAAATTGGGTATATCTAAATCTTGGATTCCTTGACACGCCTCTGATATGGGACAAGGCCTTGGACCAGTCCTCCAATGGGATAGGGTTGGGGAGTACTGCATTCCATCTACCCCATGCTTTCCCTGCCTGTGTATCAGGAGCCTTGTTGAGGATTCTATATAAATTGGATATTATTTTTGTTTGATCGCTGTGTTGTAGAAGTTGATGAATTACTGGGGAGATCTCTGGTTCCGAGGAGCCTGTTCCCCATATTGATTGATTTCATGGCATACGGCATGATATGTCAGGAACTGGCCCGGATTTATCTCCGTGAGGGCCTGGAGAGCCTCGAACGTCATTAATTTGCCGTCTTCAAAACAGTCTCCTACTACTTGTATTCCTGCTTCATTCCACAGCTTCCCAACTTGCATGCCAGCAACAGTCCCTGCCAATAGATAATTTAGTGGTACATGTGGGGAGTAGGGGAGCGTATCCGCTCCTTTTTGCACATATTTAACCCAGCACGCGTGTGCAGTTGCAAGTAATGGATTAACCAGAACCAGCTTGGAGGGTTTTGACGTCAGCCAATTTAAAAGAGGGGTCCCGTTCAGCTGGTGCTCTAGGCTCATAGGTTCCGCTTGTTCTGGACTATGGATCCAATATTGGACCCACTGTAGTTGTGCAGCAGCATAATATCTTTCAAAATTCGGGGTTCCTAGGCCACCGTTGTCTAGCGGACATTGCATCGCAGATAGCGCCACTCGCGCTCTACCACCTCCCCATATAAGCCGCACTAATGCTGAGTTTAAGTTGCCAAAGAAGCTTTTGGGAATGGTTATCGGCAAGGCCGCAAAGTAATATAAGAGCCTAGGTAGAATCAACATATTAGCAATCGCCACCATGCCGGGTGGCGAGAGCGGAAGCCTGTTCCAGAATTGTAGTGAGCCTTTTATGGAAGTTAGCGCCTTCCCCAGGTTCCCATCCCTTAAGTCCTCTGTTGCATGATATATGTTTATCCCAAGATATTTAAACGTTGTCGGGCACCACTTTAGGCGCCCTACCTTTGGGGGGTCTTGGTTATTGGGAGCCCTTTCTGCCAGGGGGAACACACAGGACTTCTCCCAGTTTACCACAAGGCCAGATAAGCCTCCGAATTCAGCCAATAGTGATATTACAGGCGGGATAACTGCGCAGCCATTCCTAACATATATCAAAGCATCATCTGCATATAATGAAATCGCATGGTGCCTCCCATTTCTAATAATTCCCCATTCTTTCTCCATAAGGCGTACTTTTGCCGCTAACGGCTCCATTGCTATAGCAAACAGTAGTGGGGATAAAGGACATCCCTGCCGCGTACCCCTGGATATCTGGAAACCATCGGAAATCACCCCACCTGATTTCACCCTTGCACTTGGATTAGAATACAATGTCCGGACCCACCGAATATAGTTAGGGCCTATCCCCATGCGGGCCATCGTGACCATCAAGAAGTCCCATTCCAGCGTGTCAAAAGCCTTCTCTATGTCTAGTGAGAGCACCATTTCCTCCTGTGCATTCTTGGGGGTGTCACCCATTATGCTCAACAATCTGCGAATATTTAGGAAGGTGTTACGCTTTGGAATGAAGCCATTTTGGTCTGCATGAATTAATAAGTGCATGAGGGGGGCTAGCCTGTTAGCCAATATTTTGCCTAATATTTTGCAATCTGTGTTTAATAATGACAGTGGTCTGTAAGATTTAACATCCGTGTGGTCTCGGCCCTGCTTGGGGAGTACCACTATCATAGCTTCCCTTTGAGACATAGGTAAGCTCTCTTTAATCCAGGCCTCCTGGAACACTCCTAGCAAATGGGATTTTAGACTGGGCAAATAGGCTTTATAATACTCCGACGGGAGGCCGTCTGTACCAGGCGCTTTGTTCCTAGGCAGCTGCGCAAGAGCTATCTCTATTTCTTCTGTTGTTATGGGGATTTCCATTCCATCTCTATCATTTTGTGGTAGTTGGGGCAAAGAGTAGTCCGCCAGGAAATCCTCGAGTTGAGTAGCTGTGCACGATGTACGTTTAGTATATAAGTTTAAATAATAATTCCTAAACGCTTCATTTATTTCTAGTTGTGTGGTAGCCATCTTGTGCGTGCCCACCCTAATGGCACCTATCGGAGCTTGCTGTCTATCCTTGCAAAGTAGCCACGCTAGCATTCTACTTGATCTATCTCCTTCCGTTTGCAGCCTGGTTAAGTAATAGTTGTAGTCATGACAGCGGAGCCTGCCATCCACCTCATTATACTTTGAGAGCATTTCTTTGAGGGCAGTACTAGCGAGTTCCCCCCGTGCCACCGCTTTTTCCACATTCCTTAGCTCCTTCTCTAGCTTGCTAATTTCCGCTTGCAAAGAGCGTCTCACTCCCCACGTGGTGGATATGCATACTCCGCGCGTCACTACCTTGTGTGCATCCCACTCTATCGCCCGGGCTGTTGTAGACATAGCATTTGCTTCCCAATATTGGTTTATAGATTCTCTCAGTGATGTGGCAAATGCTTGATCTTGTAGAGCCTCCGCCTGGAATCTCCAAGTGGGAATTGCCTGACGTGTCCTGCCCCAATTCAGTGTTACTCTCAGAGGCGCATGGTCCGAGAGTGTTTTTGCTAAATATTCAGATTCAGTAATCAGCGTCCCTATCTCTCGGGTGCCCCACATTATGTCTATTCTGGTGTGGGTGTTGTGTGGGACCGAATAAAATGAATATTCTTTTTGCTCTGGATGTCCTAATCGCCATACATCATATAGACCCATAACATTTGCCCATCCTTGTAGGGGACTTACGGGCTTCCCACCGGTTGAAGCACCTGGGTGAGCTCTGGATCTGTCCAATGTTGCTGATGGGGTACTATTAAAATCCCCTCCCCAGATGGCTAGGGGCATGAGGTGGGACAACAACGCTGGGGTGAGAGTGGTGAGAAAGCCCGAGATGCCACTGGTGGGGGCGTATACCCCAATCACAGCCATTTGTCTGCCGTCTAGCCTGCCCTCCACAACTACGTACCTCCCTCCCTGATCTATTTTGTGTGCGGACATGAGGAATGGGACACCAGCCGCTATCCAGATCAACACCCCTCTAGCAAAGGCCGAGTATGTTGTGCCTATCAACTGGCCCCCCCACTTCATGCGCAGGTCTCGCAAGTCCCCCTCTAGCATATGCGTCTCTTGTAGAATTGCAATATGCACTCCTAATCTTTTAAGTCGAGCATGCACTCTAGCCCGTTTGCTCAGCTTCCCCAGGCCCCTGATGTTCCATGTTATTATACTATACTGGTTTTTCGTGTTAGTTCGGGAAGGCATCACCTGTGTCGCTGTGGATATATTGCTGTGCTATGACTCTGGGCCTTAGTGTTAGCCCACCTGGTCTCTGCCTTACTGTTGCTGGTATTTGAATATAGCGGGTGCAGGTCTATGTTATGTGCGTTAAGTAATTCCGATTCTTGCATTTCTACTAAACTATAGATCCCTCCCCCCCTAATTAAACCCCCTTTACTACTTACAACTATGGTGAAACTACCAAACTTAAAAGTGTGTAACATAAATCTTATCCTGTTGGATTTGCTTTGTGGGATTCTCATATCGTGCAGATGTGGCTCTTGTAAGGGGCTCACATCTTGCCGCAGACCAAGTCTGCCAGTATCTTCAGGCGCCCCCCTTGGCATAAGTCCGTTCCCCCTGGTCCCGCCCCCCGCCACATACCACCTACTTATGCCTCCAGTCACTTAGCTTAGTGTTTGTAATAAAGATGCATGTTATTTAAGGCAATTTATCCCCACGTCTCGGCAGAGTCGCAGAACATCAGCAAATTATCGTGTTCCAGTCATCGTTCCTGATAGTCTATCTGGGCCTGGATAAATGGATTATAACTCGTCAGCAGTCCTTGGGGTGATCTTCGGCCCACCTAATTCTCCTGTTATCGTGGAGACAGAGCTGGCTGTGTCTGAGTCCGATCCCGGCTCCTCGAGGCCGCTGGCCGTTGTGCTGCAGCTTTGCGTATGCAGCGGTGTCTCTTTTAGCACTTTTGCTCTTTCCTCCGCTGCTTCCCAGACATTGGGCTGGCCTTTGGTGCGCCTTTTGGGTCGCTTCCTTACGACAGATTTTTGCCATTTCCCGTTCTCCTCTGCATCTTCCCGGGGGTGCGCAAGGCCCTTAGCGTGGAGCCACGTCCAGGCATCCTCGGGGTTGGTGAACATGTGGGTTCGGTCCTCCATCACAACCCTTAGCTTGGCTGGGAATAGCAAGGCATATTTTATGTTCTGTTCTCGTAAGCGTTGCTTGACTTTTAAAAAAGAATTACGTTGGTTCTGCACCTCCTGTGTAAAGTCTGGGTAAGCGTTAATATTCGCATCTTCGTATTTGAACGGGCCCTTATTGCGGAATTGTTGCAATATTACGTCTCGGTCTCTATAGTTCAAGAACCTAGCGATCAATGGCCTGGGGGACTGGCCGGGAGCTGGGGGACTGCCCGGGATTCTGTAAGCCCTTTCAACTGAAAAAAACTTAGATGGAGCCCCATTTAACACCTCCTTGATTAACCACTGCTCTAGGGTGATTTCTGATTCCGATTGACGCATACTTTCCGGAAAGCCCAAGAATCTTACATTGTTCCGGCGAGCCCTACTCTCCTTTTCCTCCGATCTTCTCCAAAGTATCTTCAGCTCCTCTTCCATGCGCTGAATCTGTTTTTGATTTCCTTGCGCTATTGGAGTTAGATCAGATATTTCTGCTTCGGCTGTTTTCACTTTTCCAGCTAGGCTCTGGTGATCCACTCGTAAGAGATTCAAATCCTGCGCAACTGCATCAATTCTACCTTCCAAGGATGACTTAGTATCCAATATTGCCTGTAAATCTTTCTCGAACTGAGCGGAATGTGCTAGGAGTGTGCTTTCCAATGACTGTAGGGATGGGCCGGACTGTTGATCTGTAGGTGTTATTGCTTGGGTGGTTCGGTCTGGGTTTTTAGTTGTCTTGACTCTGCCGGCCATTTTGGCTGTTCTGAGATTGCCTTCCAGCCTGCAACGATTACGCACTGTTGATCCTCCTGGTTCGTTTGTTCTGAGCTTTTACTGAGTTGCCTGAGCGTGAAGCGCACATCCGGCGTTGATAGCGCTAAATTATGCAGCAAAGCAAAGGGACTTAGTCTTATTTTGGCTTTTTATAGCATGGATGCTCAACTACAAATGCTGCATACTGCGCCGAGTGCAATACTCTAGCTGCTAGTTCCTGCAGGGCTGACCCCTGGATCTATTGGCGTGTGCGGAGGATGTACGCACTGGAGGAGAACCCTCGTTGCTTTTGGTGTGGCGGGGGGGGCCTGGCGCCAGAGGTTCCCTCAGGAGAAAGGGGAGAAATGCTGGGCAGTCGGAGAAAGGCGTTGGCGCAGGGGAGAAATCACAAGCCGGGGCGATTGCGGTGCGCCACAAACGAAGCACGCGCAGCTAAAGACAGCTGCGGCAGGGGCCCATTACAGGGAAGTCCAAGGCAGGCCGCATATCCACCGTCCAACCTAGCCATCCACTCTTCAACAGTCCGAGCCCCCAGTGGCACACGTTCCCTGTTTATTTTGCCCTTGTGCGTGGAGGGAAAGGTGAGGTGAAGAGGGGGGAGGGTGCTTGCCTTATCAGGGGTTCCCCCCCTCTACTTGATTGTAATGGTCTCCCCCCTCATGGATGCCCTCCTCACCTCGTTTTTTTTTTTTTTTTTCCTTCCTTTTTCTTTTCCTTTCCTTCCTTCCTCTCTTTTGTTTTCAATGGAGAGATTTCTCCTGCTCCGGGGGTCCCTGCCGACTATTGGGCCGCCGCTGCCTCCTCTGCTTGTCTTCCTTGTGCTTCCCTGGAAGCGAGCCACAAAATGGCGCCCCAGCACCTCAGGCCGTCCCCGCTCGGCCCCAGGCGCCGATCACCACCAGTCGCGAGGTCCGCTTTCGCCTAGCGGACGCGCGTGTACGGCCCCCTTGGCCCCAATCAGGCCCAATTTCGGGGGCGGCCGCGCCCGGCGAGAGCGCGGCCGGGACTGCCGTCGCAGGTCCACTCGGTCCGCGCCCCGCACGGCCCGGACACTGCACCGCCCCTCTCCCGATCCGAGGGACGCCCGCGGCACGAGCCGGCCGCCCCGTTCGCCCCCAGCTAAATTGCCACTCCGGCCGCCGCTCCCAGGCCACGGGGGGCGCCTGCCAGGATATTCTGATGGAGCCGGGAGCAGAGCGCACTGATCAAGCGACTGTCCAGGCCGCCATCTTGGCTCCTCCCCCCACAAATACTTTACACATTGCCTTCTAAGTTAAGCCTGACTGCTCGTGCCAAGCTACCAGAGGGTGGGCACAGGATAATCTTGGATTGTGTGTGACTTACCCTGACTAGAGTGAGGGCTTTTGCTTGGACAGGGGGTAACCTGACTGCCAACCAAAAAACCCATTTCTAACATTGGTGATCAGCGGTGAGCATAGGACTTGTATTTGTGCAGTGACATACAGTAGCTAAGTATTTCACTACCTACCCACAGTTGAAGGTCAACTTGGTTTTTATCTTTTTTTGAAAAACCCGATTTTTTTCCTGACAATTTTCAAAAACTAAATCCTCACTCAACATGTCTCTGACTGGGTCTCAGACAGGGGACTTTGACCTAGTCCAGTTGGATGCATGTACGGTCAAACAACTAAGAGGATTCTGCAGGGCATTGAGGGTACCCACCCAAGGGGCCTCCAGAAAGGAGGACTTTCAAGTGGCGCTGAGGGCCTGGGCAGAAGCCCATTTAGAGGATGATGAGGAAGAGGAGCCAGAACATGGCCCCTCAGAGGAATTTTCACTATCGGTGGATGGTGTTACCACTGCAATTGTGCCCCCTTCCAGACCAGGGAGCAGTGTCTCTATGCAAAGCCTGACCGCAGAGGAAAGGAGAGAGGAAAGGGAGTTCCAATTGCAAATGGCAAAACTGAAAATTGAGGCTCAACAGGAGGAGAGGAGGGCAGAGAGAGAAGCCAAACAAGCTGAGGCTGAAAGAGCAGCCAAACAGATTGAAGCTGAAAGAACAGCCAAACAGATTCAAGCAGAAGCTGAAAGGGCAGCCAAACAAGCGGAAGATGAAAGAGCAGCCAAACAGGTGGAAGCTGAAAGAGCTTTGGCTGAAAAGAAACTATTGTTGGCTCATGAACTGAGTCTCAAGGAGCTGGAGATCAAGGCAAGACAGTCTGAATCCAGCAATAATGGTGGCAGCATACAGACAGGACCTGCTGGAGAAAAGAAGGTTCATATACCCAAAAATGTGGCGCCCAGTTTTGTGGTGGAGATGACATAGATAAATGGTTAGCTGCTTATGAAGTTGCACTAAGGGCTCATGAGGTTCCTGAAGGGCAATGGGGGGTAGCTATGTGGGGTTATGTGCCGCCATTGGGGAGGGACACACTTCTCACATTGGACCAACCTGATCAAAACACATACCCACTTCAGAAAGCCACTTTACTTGCCAAGTTTGGGCTGACCCCTGAGGGATACCGTCAGAGGTTCAGGGACAGCACCAAACAAACCACACAAACATGGGTAGATTTCTTTGATTTCTCCAGTAAGGCACTGAATGGATGGGTGCGAGGCAACAAAGTAGCAGATTATAAAGGTTTATATGACTTGATTCTGAGAGAGCATATGCTTAATACTACTTATACAGAGTTGCGCCAGCACCTAGTGGATAGTAAGCTGACTGATCCCAGGAAGCTTGCTGAGGAGGCGGACCTCTGGGTTAGCACCAGAGTGTCCAAGAAGGTACCTGGGGGGGACTCCCACAAAGGTGGTCAGGGTTCCCAACAGAAGAAAGAGGGGGGAGATAAACTTGCAGATAAGGAACTCTCCAAAGGCCCCCAAAAGAATTCCCAGGGAGGGGGTGGCCACCCTTCCTTTTCCAAATTTGGGAAAAAGCCAGGGACATATGACAAGTCAGGGAGATCTAGCCCCAAATGCATGGAGTGTTACCAGTATGGTCACTACAAAGGCGATCCACAGTGCCCCAAGAGGGCACCGTCCACTACCGGAGAGGCACCTGGGTTGACTAGTGTAGCGCTCGGGGGGGAGATGGACCCAAGTAGCTTTGGGGAGCAGGTAGAGATTTCCCTAGTGTCCCTGGGAGAAGGAGAAATGGTGCCCAAGGCCCACATGCCCAAAAATACTTCCAAGTACCGGCAGTGGGTCACCATTGAAGGGCAGAAGGTGGAGGCTCTGCGTGACACAGGAGCCAGTATGACTACTATCAAGAGTCATCTGGTGTCAACAGAGCAGATAGTCCCTAATACATTCCACCAGGTCATTGTCGCTGACAATCGCGAGAGTCACCTACCGGTGGCTCTGGTTCCTTTTGAGTGGGGGGGGGGGTCTCTGGTACTCTGAAAGTAGCTGTGAGTCCTGCCATGCCTGTAGATTGTCTGTTAGGCAATGATCTTGAGCACACTGCTTGGAAAGAAGTGGAGCTCAGGTCTCACCTGGAGATGTTAGGGTTACCTGAGTGGGTCTGCATGACCACACGGTCCATGGCTGACCGAGAGGGAAGTCAAGGGCATCTGGAGCCTGGAACGATGGCCCAGAGAGCTGCCAGGAGGAGGGACCAGGGGTGCGGGAAACCGGCCCCAGAAGTTCCCGCAGTGGCTGACGGGGCTCCTGAGGAGGAGGCTCCCGAGCCAACTGGGGAAGACATTGCCACCCTAGGTGACTTACCTGAGATTGCTGGCTGGCAAGTTGAGGGTGGACCCACCAGGGAGGAATTCTGCAAGGCGCAGAAAGAATGTCCCACTCTGGAAGGTTTGAGGAAACAAGCCTCAAACCAGGCAGCAGGTGACGCCTCTGGCAATCACCACCTATATTGGGAGAATGATCTCCTCTACAGTGAGCCTAAGGTTCCGGCCTTTGGGGCAGCACGTATGCTGGTGGTCCCCCAATGTTACCAAACCTTCCTACTGGGTCTGGCTCACGACATTCCTCTGGCAGGACATTTGGGGCAGGGCAAGACCTTTAACAGGCTTGTCACCCACTTTTATTGGCCCAAAATGAGGACACACTCAGATAAGTTCTGCAGATCTTGTCCTACCTGCCAGGCCAGTGGTAAAGCAGGAAAAAGGGTTAAAACCCCCCTGATTCCACTTCCTGTCGTTGGCACCCCCTTTGAAAGGGTGGGCATCGACATTGTTGGTCCCTTGGACCCCAAAACTGCCTTAGGCAACAGGTTCATCCTGGTTTTGGTGGACCATGCCACCCGTTACCCAGAGGCAATCCCTCTGAGGACCGTAACCGCACCGGTGGTGACCAGAACTCTGATGGAGATATTTACCCGTGTGGGGTTCCCCAAGGAGATAGTGTCTGACAGAGGCACTAACTTCATGTCTGCATACATGAATTCTCTATGGGATGCGTGTGGTGTAACCTACAAGTTCACCACACCCTATCACCCCCAGTCTAATGGTCTTGTGGAGAGATTCAACAAGACCCTGAAAGGCATGATTGGTGGCCTCCCTGAGGCCATGAGGCGTAGGTGGGACGTCCTCTTACCATGCCTTCTCTTTGCCTACAGAGAGGTCCCCCAGAGGGGGGTAGGGTTCAGTCCCTTTGAGCTTCTCTACGGGTACCCTGTCAGGGGACCCTTAAGCATTGTCAAGGAGGGATTGGAGAAAGCTCCAAAGACACCCCCTCAGGATGTGGTCAGCTACATGTTGGCCCTCCGCAACCATATGACCCGCTTCTGGAAAGAGGCCCAAAGTAACCTTGAGGCCAGTCAAGAGGTAATGAAACACTGGTATGACCAGAAGGCCACCCTGGTAGAGTTTCAACCTGGAGACAAAGTGTGGGTAATGGAGCCAGTAGAGCCCAGAGCTCTCCAGGACCGCTGGTCTGGCCCATTTGAAATAAATGAGCGGAAAGGGGAGGCCACTTACCTAGTGGACCTCCAAACCCCTAGGAATCCCCTAAGGGTGCTCCATGTGAACCGACTAAAAGCTCATTTTGAGAGGTCGGAGATCAACATGCTTCTGGTCACAGATGAAGGAATGGAAGAGGAGAGTGAACCTCTCCCCGACCTCCTCTCTGCCCAAGAAGGTGATGGGTCAGTAAGCGGGGTCATTCTGTCTGACTCCCTGACTCTAAACCAGAAAGGAGACTGCTATGAGCTGTTGGAGCAGTTCTCCCCCCTGTTCTCCTTTACTCCTGGACTGACCCACCTCTGTGTTCATGATATTGACTCTGGTGACAGTCTCCCTGTGAAGAACAAAATTTACAGGTTGTCGGATAAGGTGAAGGCCAGCATCAAGGAGGAGGTCTCCAAGATGTTGACTCTAGGGGTTATCGAGAAATCCAGTAGTCCCTGGGCCAGCCCAGTGGTGTTGGTCCCTAAGGCTACTGCCCCAGGTGCGAAGCCAGAACTCCGGTTCTGTGTGGACTACCGGGGTCTCAACTCAGTCACACGGACTGATGCTCACCCCATCCCCCGAGCTGATGAGCTCGTGGACAGGCTAGGCGCTGCCAAGTTCCTGAGTACGTTTGATCTTACTTCAGGGTACTGGCAGATCGCCCTGACTGAAGGGGCTAAGGAAAGATCCGCATTTTCAACCCCTGATGGCCATTACCAGTTCCGGGTGATGCCGTTTGGGTTGAAAAATGCCCCCGCTACCTTCCAACGGTTGGTTAACAGGGTCCTAGCTGGCAAGGATGCCTTCTGTGCAGCCTACCTGGATGACATAGCTGTCTACAGTTCCAGCTGGGAGGAACACCTGCTTCACCTCAAGGAGGTGCTTCAGGCCCTGCAACAGGCAGGCCTGACCATCAAGGCTAGTAAGTGCCAGATTGGGCAGGGTTCCGTGGTGTACTTGGGACACCTAGTGGGTGGTGGCAAGGTGCAGCCACTCCAGGCCAAGATTGAAACTATCAAGGCCTGGCAACCACCGCGAACGCAGACTGAGGTGAGAGCCTTTCTGGGCCTCACAGGATACTACCGCAGATTTGTCAAGGGCTATGGTACCATTGTAACACCCTTGACAGAACTCACATCCAAGAAACAACCTAGGTTGGTGAATTGGACAGAGGCTTGTCAGAAAGCCTTTGACGCCCTAAAGGAAGCCATGTGTACGGCCCCCGTGCTCATGGCCCCTGACTACTCCAAGGCATTTATCGTGCAAACAGACGCTTCAGAGCATGGCATAGGGGCAGTCCTAGCACAGCTGAATGAGGAGGGCAGAGATCAACCAGTAGTCTTTATTAGCAGAAGGCTATTACCACGGGAACAGAGGTGGAGTGCTATTGAGAGAGAAGCTTTTGCTGTGGTCTGGGCACTGAAGAAGCTAAGACCCTACCTGTTTGGGACTCACTTCCGGGTTCAGACAGACCACAGGCCCCTCAGATGGCTCATGCAGATGAGGGGTGAGAATCCAAAACTCTTGAGGTGGTCCATTTCCCTACAGGGGATGGACTTTACGGTGGAACATCGCCCAGGGGTTGACCACGCCAATGCTGATGGTCTCTCCAGGTACTTCCGCCTTAGCGATGAGAGCTCCCAGGAGGTCGGGTAGCTCTCCCCACTTTCAGCTGGGGGGGACACATGTTAGACCTGACAGACTTAGGGTAGTCACCCCTAACTTTTTGCCTGCCTCCCTCCACTTTTTGGACACTGTTTTTGCTGGTTTATAGACTCTGCGCACTTTACCCCTGCTAACCAGGGGTAAAGTGCATATGCTCTCTCCCCTAAAACATGGTAACCTGGAATCATACCTGATTGGACTATTAATTTACTTATAAGTCCCTAGTAAGGTGCACTTTATGTGCATAGGGCTGGTAAATTAAATGCTACTAGTGGGCCAGCAGCACTGGTTGTGCCACCCACTTAAGTAGCCCCTTTTTCTTGTCTCAGGCCTGCCATTGCAAGGCCTGTGTGTGCAGTTTCACTGCCACATCGACTTGGCATTTAAAAGTTCTTGCCAAGCCTAGAACTCCCCTTTTTCTACATCTAAGTCACCCTTAAGGTGTGCCCTAGGTAACCCCTAAGGCAGGGTGCTGTGTAGGTAAAAGGCAGGACATGTACCTGTGTAGTTATATGTCCTGGTAGTGTAAAACTCCTAAATTCGTTTTCACACTACTGTGAGGCCTGCTCCCTTCATAGGCTAACATTTGGGCTGCCCTCATACACTGTTGAAGTGGCAGCTGTTGATCTGAAAGGAGCAGGAAGGTCATATTTAGTATGGCCAGAATGGTAATACAAAGTCCTACTGACTGGTGAAGTCGGATTTAATATTACTATTCTAGAAATGCCACTTTTAGAAAGTGAGCATTTCTTTGCACTTAAATCCTTCTGTGCCTTACAATCCACGTCTGGCTGGGCTTGGTTGACAGCCCCTTGTGCATTCACTCAGACACACCCCAAACACAGGGTACTCAGCCTCACTTGCATACATCTGCATTTTGAATGGGTCTTCCTGGGCTGGGAGGGTGGAGGGCCTGCCCTCACACAAAGGACTGCCACACCCCCTACTGGGACCCTGGCAGACAGGATTGAACTGAAGGGGGACCTGGTGCACTTCTAAGCCACTCTTTGAAGTCTGCCCCACTTCAAAGGCACATTTGGGTATAAAACAGGGCCTCTGCCCTACCAAATCAGACACTTGCTGGAGAAGAAACCTGAAGCAGAAACTACATCCTGCCAAGAAGAACTACCTGGCTGCTCAAAGGACTCACCTGTCTGCTTTCTACAAAGGACTGCTGCCTTGCTGTTGCCCTGCTGCCTTGCTGAACTCTTGTCTGGCTGTGAAAGTGCTCTCCAAGGGCTTGGATAGAGCTTGCCTCCTGTTCCTTGAAGTCTCAGAACCAAAAAGACTTCTCTCCTTTACTTGGACGCTCCGTGCGCCGAAAATTTCGACGCACAGCTTGTTTCGCGGCGAGAAAAACGCCGCACTCCGACGCTGATCGACGCGACGCTCTTGGGACGATCGAAGATCCGACGCACGGCCTCGCAAGGACAACGCCGCCCGACCTCTAGAGGAGAAATCGACGCGACGCCTGCTGTGAGATCGTAATTTGAACGCGCAGCCCCGCAGATCGAAGTCTAGAGGAGAAATCGCTGCGACGCCTGCCGTGAGATCGTAATTTCGACGCGCAGCCCCGCAGACCGACGCGCAGCCGGAGAACAAGCAGGAAAATCCACGCACAGACCCGGGACATCTGGTAATCCCCGCGATCCACAGAAAGAGACAGTCCGCGCGCCGGAAAACGACGCCCGACTTCCCCGCGTGGAAAATAACGACGCAAGTCCGTGTGTGCTGGGGAGAAATCGACGCACACATCCTTTTTCCATGCACCTCTTCTCTTGTGGCCCTCTGAGGAGATTTTTCCACTCCCAACCAGGTACTTGTGCTTGAAAGAGACTTTGTTTATATTCTAAAGACTTTAAGACACTTTATATCACTTTTCCGTGATATTTCTACAATTTTCCATTGCAACTTTATTCTTTTTGACCTACAATTATCCTGATAAATATTATATATTTTTCTAAACACTGTGTGGTGTATTTTTGTGGTGCTATATGGTGGTATTGTATGATTTATTGCACAAATACTTTACACATTGCCTTCTAAGTTAAGCCTGACTGCTCGTGCCAAGCTACCAGAGGGTGGGCACAGGATAATCTTGGATTGTGTGTGACTTACCCTGACTAGAGTGAGGGCTTTTGCTTGGACAGGGGGTAACCTGACTACCAACCAAAAACCCCATTTCTAACAAAGAGGAAGTAGATACAACAAGGAGAGAAGATCTGAGTGAAGGAGAGTTGCAGGGTGATCGCAAGTTGAAAAGAAAGAGAGTAGCAAACAGAAGGTACGCAGGTCCTGAATGGGCATATTCAACGTCAGCTGAGTGGCAACAGGAGTTCTTGGCATTCTGTTTTGATCGAGAAGTCCCAGGTCAGTACTTTGGCACCTGATTCTGGCCAGAGAAAGAGAGTGTGTTGATGTGAAAATTGAGCTAAAGAAAACTGAGAAAAGAGACTGATAAATTACCGGATGTGACACTGCTAACCTGAATTGGCTTTTGAGAACTGATTTTGACAAGCTGCTAACCTGAATTGACAAGGATCCTGGGAGTGAATGTGAAAGCTGTAAATAATTGCTGAAGAAAGACTTTCGCTTGCTTAAACTTGTTGGAAAAAAAAAAGGGAGGCTTTAACCATCCTCAGTTGGTTGTTGTTTGAACTTATAATAGTTGTTGTTTGAACTTATAATACTTTGTTTTCTGATTCTTTACAGATCATGGCTAACACTAGAGATGATAATAGGGGAAGTAGGCTTTGTAAATGTTTGGGTGTTGGTTTAGGTGTCATGTGTGTGATATTCATTATAGTTCTGATTTTGGGAATGCCATTGATGGATAAGAGTGAAACTAACAATGCTACAATTCCTGAGACCGCTGTTACACTAACAGCTTGGGAGAGGTTCGAGCGGGACACAAGATATTTGCATGAGGGAACTAACGTAAAAGGGGAACTATCAACTAATGTTTTCTATCGTTTGCTGAGTGAGTATGTTGACACTATGGATGCAAAAGATTGTTATGTGTGTACACAGATTCCTGTTTCAGTGCAACAGGGAGTTACCTACCATAGTTGGCTTCTAACATATGGGATAAGCTGTAGTTTGTTACTAACACAATTCTATAACCAGGAAGAGATTCAATACTTTTACTCGAATAATGATCTTGTGTTTTCTTATGTGCCTATCATAGAGGATTTAAATAGTGTTAGAGATCCAGAGGCGTGACGGTGAGCCTATCTCAACTGAGGCGCCAGGAGGACCGAGTCAGATGGAGGTTCTCCCAGAAGCAGGGGGATACGAACAAGAATTTGAGCCCCTGAGAGACCCAGAAGGCAAAGGAGTTGAGGCAGAAGAGAATCAGAGTGTCCAGACTCCTCCTGAGCAAATTGCAGGTCCATCAAGAGAAAACACCATAGAGTCAGAGGAGGGCGACGAGCTGCCACAAGGAAGATCAAAGACCAGAGAGACACTGAAAGGAGATAAGTGGTCAGAACTGCAGGTGACTAATGAAAAGGTAGTTGTCAAAGATGCAATAGAAGAGGAAGTAGATACAACAAGGAGAGAAGATCTGAGTGAAGGAGAGTTGCAGGGTGATCGCAAGTTGAAAAGAAAGAGAGTAGCAAACAGAAGGTACGCAGGTCGTGAATGGACATATGCAACATCAGCTGAGTGGCAACAGGAGTTCTTGGCCTTATGTTTTGAACGAGAAGTCCCAGGTTAGTACTTTGGCACCTGACTCTGGCCAGAGAAAGAGAGTGTGTTGATGTGAAAATTGAGCTAAAGAAAACTGAGAAAAGAGACTGATAAATTACCGGATGTGACGCTGCTAACCTGAATTGGCTTTTGAGAACTGATTTTGACAAGCTGCTAACCTGAATTGACAAGGATCCTGGGAGTGAATGTGAAAGCTATAAATAATTGCTGAAGAAAGACTTTTGTTTGCTTAAACTTGTTGAAAAAAAAAAAAGGAGGCGTTAACCATCCTCAGTTGGTTGTTGTTTGAACTTATAATACTTTGTTTTCTGATTCTTTACAGATCATGGCTAACACTAGAGATGATAATAGGGGAAGTAGGCGTTGTAAATGTTTGGGTGTTGGTTTGGGTGTCGTGTGTGTGCTATTCATTATAGTTCTGATTTTGGGAATGCCATTGGTGGATAAGAGTGAAACTAACAATGCTACAATTCCTGAGACCGCTGTTACACTAACAGCTTGGGAGAGGTTCGAGCGGGACACAAGATATTTGCATGAGGGAACTAACGTAAAAGGGGAACTATCAACTAATGTTTTCTATCGTTTGCTGAGTGAGTATGTTGACACTATGGATGCAAAAGATTGTTATGTGTGTACACAGATTCCTGTTTCAGTGCAACAGGGAGTTACCTACCATAGTTGGCTTCTAACATATGGGATAAGCTGTAGTTTGTTACTAACACAATTCTATAACCAGGAAGAGATTCAATACTTTTACTCGAATAATGATCTTGTGTTTTCTTATGTGCCTATCATAGAGGATTTAAATAGTGTTAGAGATCCAGAGGCGTGACGGTGAGCCTATCTCAACTGAGGCGCCAGGAGGACCGAGTCAGATGGAGGTTCTCCCAGAAGCAGGGGGATACGAACAAGAATTTGAGCCCCTGAGAGACCCAGAAGGCAAAGGAGTTGAGGCAGAAGAGAATCAGAGTGTCCAGACTCCTCCTGAGCAAATTGCAGGTCCATCAAGAGAAAACACCATAGAGTCAGAGGAGGGCGACGAGCTGCCACAAGGAAGATCAAAGACCAGAGAGACACTGAAAGGAGATAAGTGGTCAGAACTGCAGGTGACTAATGAAAAGGTAGTTGTCAAAGATGCAATAGAAGAGGAAGTAGATACAACAAGGAGAGAAGATCTGAGTGAAGGAGAGTTGCAGGGTGATCGCAAGTTGAAAAGAAAGAGAGTAGCAAACAGAAGGTACGCAGGTCGTGAATGGACATATGCAACATCAGCTGAGTGGCAACAGGAGTTCTTGGCATTATGTTTTGACCGAGAAGTCCCAGGTTAGTACTTTGGCACCTGACTCTGGCCAGAGAAAGAGAGTGTGTTGATGTGAAAATTGAGCTAAAGAAAACTGAGAAAAGAGACTGATAAATTACCGGATGTGACGCTGCTAACCTGAATTGGCTTTTGAAAACTGATTTTGACAAGCTGCTAACCTGAATTGACAAGGATCCTGGGAGTGAATGTGAAAGCTATAAATAATTGCTGAAGAAAGACTTTTGTTTGCTTAAACTTGTTGAAAAAAAAAAAAGGAGGCGTTAACCATCCTCAGTTGGTTGTTGTTTGAACTTATAATACTTTGTTTTCTGATTCTTTACAGATCATGGCTAACACTAGAGATGATAATAGGGGAAGTAGGCGTTGTAAATGTTTGGGTGTTGGTTTGGGTGTCGTGTGTGTGCTATTCATTATAGTTCTGATTTTGGGAATGCCATTGGTGGATAAGAGTGAAACTAACAATGCTACAATTCCTGAGACCGCTGTTACACTAACAGCTTGGGAGAGTTCGAGCGGGACACAATATATTTGCATGAGGAAACTAAGGTAAAAGGGGAACTATCAACTAATGTTTTCTATCGTTTGCTGAGTGAGTATGTTCACACTATGGATGCGAAAGATTGTTATGTGTGTACACAGATTCCTGTTTCAGTGCAAGAGGGAGTTACCTACCATAGTTTGCCTCTAACATATGGGATAAGCTGTAGGTTGTTCCTAACACGATTCTATAACCAGGAAGGGATTCAATACTTTTACTCGAATAACGATCTTGTGTTTTCTTATGTGCCTATCATAGAGGATTTAAATAGTGTTAGAGATCCAGAGGCGTGACGGTGAGCCTATCTCAACTGAGGCGCCAGGAGGACCGAGTCAGATGGAGGTTCTCCCAGAAGCAGGGGGATACGAACAAGAATTTGAGCCCCTGACAGACCCAGAAGGCGAAGGAGTTGAGGCAGAAGAGAATCAGAGTGTCCAGACTCCTCCTGAGCAAATTGCAGGTCCAGCAAGAGAAAACACCATAGAGTCAGAGGAGGGCGACGAGCTGCCACAAGGAAGATCAAAGACCAGAGAGACACTGTAAGGAGATAAGTGGCCAGAAATGCAGGTGACTAAGGAAAAGGTAGTTGTCAAAGATGCAATAGAAGGGGAAGTAGATACAACAAGGAGAGAAGATCTGAGTGAAGGAGAGTTGCAGGGTGATCGCAAGTTGAAAAGAAAGAGAGTAGCAAACAGAAGGTACGCAGGTCCTGAATGGGCATATGCAACATCAGCTGAGTGGCAACAGGAGTTCTTGGCATTATGTTTTGATCGAGAAGTCCCAGGTTAGTACTTTGGCACCTGACTCTGGCCAGAGAAAGAGAGTGTGTTGATGTGAAAATTTAGCTAAAGAAAACTGAGAAAAGAGACTGATAAATTACCGGATGTGACACTGCTAATCTGAATTGGCTTTTGAGAACTGATTTTGACAAGCTGCTAACCTGAATTGACAAGGATCCTGGGAGTGAATGTGAAAGCTATATATAATTGCTGAAGAAAGACTTTCGTTTGCTTAAACTTGTTGAAAAAAAAAAAAAAGGAGCCGTTAACCATCCTCAGTTGGTTGTTGTTTGAACTTATAATACTTTGTTTTCTGATTCTTTACAGATCATGGCTAACACTATAGATGATAATAGGGGAAGTAGGCGTTGTAAATGTTTGGGTGTTGGTTTGGGTGTTGTGTGTGTGATATTCATTATAGTTCTGATTTTGGGAATGCCATCGTGGATAAGAGTGAAACTCACAATGCTACAATTCCTGAGACTGCTGTTACACTAACAGCTTGGGAGAGGTTCGAGCGGGACACAATATATTTGCATGAGGAAACTAACGTAAAAGGGGAACTATCAACTAATGTTTTCTATCGTTTGCTGAGTGAGTATGTTGACACTATGGATGCAAAAGATTGTTATGTGTGTACACAGATTCCTGTTTCAGTGCAAGAGGGAGTTACCTACCATAGTTTGCCTCTAACATATGGGATAAGCTGTAGGTTGTTACTAACACAATTCTATAACCAGGAAGAGATTTAATACTTTTACTCGAATAATGATCTTGTGTTTTCTTATGTGCCTATCATAGAGGATTTAAATAGTGTTAGAGATCCAGAGGCGTGATGGTGAGCCTATCTCAACTGAGGTGCCAGGAGGACCGAGTCAGATGGAGGTTCTCCCAGAAGCAGGGGGATACGAACAAGAATTTGAGCCCCTGACAGACCCAGAAGGCGAAGGAGTTGAGGCAGAAGAGAATCAGAGTGTCCAGACTCCTCCTGAGCAAATTGCAGGTCCATCAAGAGAAAACACCATAGAGTCAGAGGAGGGCGACGAGCTGCCACAAGGAAGATCAAAGACCAGAGAGACACTGAAAGGAGATAAGTGGCCAGAAATGCAGGTGACTAAGGAAAAGGTAGTTGTCAAAGATGCAATAGAAGAGGAAGTAGATACAACAAGGAGAGAAGATCTGAGTGAAGGAGAGTTGCAGGGTGATCGCAAGTTGAAAAGAAAGAGAGTAGCAAACAGAAGGTACGCAGGTCCTGAATGGGCATATGCAACATCAGCTGAGTGGCAACAGGAGTTCTTGGCATTATGTTTTGATCGAGAAGTCCCAGGTTAGTACTTTGGCACCTGACTCTGGCCAGAGAAAGAGAGTGTGTTGATGTGAAAATTGAGCTAAAGAAAACTGAGAAAAGAGACTGATAAATTACCGGATGTGACACTGCTAACCTGAATTGGCTTTTGAGAACTGATTTTGACAAGCTGCTAACCTGAATTGACAAGGATCCTGGGAGTGAATGTGAAAGCTATAAATAATTGCTGAAGAAAGACTTTCGCTTCCTTAAACTTGTTGAAAAAAAAAAAAAAGGAGGCGTTAACCATCCTCAGTTGGTTGTTGTTTGAACTGATAATACTTTGTTTTCTGATTCTTTACAGATCATGGCTAACACTAGAGATGATAATAGGGGAAGTAGGCGTTGTAAATGTTTGGGTGTTGGTTTGGGTGTTGTGTGTGTGATATTCATTATAGTTCTGATTTTGGGAATGCCATCGGTGGATAAGAGTGAAACTAACAATGCTACAATTCCTGAGACTGCTGTTACACTAACAGCTTGGGAGAGGTTCGAGCGGGACACAATATATTTGCATGAGGAAACTAACGTAAAAGGGCAACTATCAACTAATGTTTTCTATCGTTTGCTGAGTGAGTATGTTGACACTATGGTTGCAAAAGATTGTTATGTGTGTACACAGATTCCTGTTTCAGTGCAAGAGGGAGTTACCTACCATAGTTTACCTCTAACATATAGGATAGGCTGTAGTTTGTCACTAACACGATTCTATAACCAGGAAGAGATTCAATACTTTTACTCGAATAATGATCTTGTGTTTTCTTATGTGCCTAACATAGAGGATTTAAATAGTGTAGCTATATACTATAGCATAAACTTAGTTAAGGGGTTCTTTGAAGCAACATTAACAATTAGTACATCTTATGCACACCACAATAATTTGACATGTTTGCCTGCATCTGTAGAGAGAAGCTTTCTAGATCACACAGCAGATAGAAGGAGGGCATTGAAGGGGAAATTGGAGAAAGGATTGCAGCAGCGAGCTTTTATTAATAGTGAGAGCTATAGTGCAGTTAGGGAACAAGGAAAATTAGCTTTAGATGCACTACACGTAGGCAAGCTTTGCATAATGCGACCAAAGTCATATTATGACAATGTGTTTGTGGGAATGAGTGAATGTAAGCATGTGTTTTTGTTTCAGAGTAAATGGACGTTCATGTTAAATGGACAGGATCCAGCGATCCCTGGGATCTATTATATTTGTGGACTTAATGCTTATTACCGTCTTCCAAAGGGATGGTATGGGACATGTTATTTGGGGATAGTTTTCCCAAAAATATATCAATTAGAGGACTTGAAGAAGTTTCCGAAGTTGTCTGAATTACATCGTACTAGACAAAGGAGAGAGACTGCTGCTGGTGTAGTAGGAGACATATTTGTGGCAATAATTCCTTCAGTGGGAATTATTTTGAATTCCATAAAGATTCAAAAGTTGTCTACTATTGTGGATAACATGCTGACAAATTTTACAGGGGCTATACTCCTGATGGATACTGAACTTGCTGCGGAGAGAGCAATGACTCTTCAAAACAGGCTTGCTTTAGACATTCTTTTAGCGAAAAATGGCGGAGTTTGTAAAATGCTTAATGAGCGTCATTGTTGTGCCTACATACCTGATAAAAGTAATGAGATTAGAAGTATGCTTACTAACCGAACAAGAGATAGTACAGATTTGAAGGAGCTGAAAGAACCTGGACTTTGAGAAAAGGTAGGAAAGGGACTTGCTAAATTGGGAAATTGGTTTAGTAATATTTGGCATTGGATATTGGAGAAAAAAAATGCAGGGAATATTGATTGTTTTCGCTTGCTTATTTGGATTATGGCTGTCATGCAAAATTAGTAAAAGAATGAAATTAAAAATGGCGAAAAATAATAAGAGGAGGGAAGAAAAGAAAAGGGAGAAAATGTTCAGAGCAAAATTAGAAGGGGGAAAGTTGAGGGAAGAAATTGAGAAGAGAGAATTCTAAGATGCAAATTGTAAAAGAAAAGGTTTGCGTGATGACAAGAGTCATCAGAGGAGGGATTGTTGCAGTGTGACTTTTAGAATTAATATTAACATGAAAAGCTTGCAATATAATGTCTAATGAAGCCGCATAGAAAATGTGTTAATGTAGTACTAATGTACGCATTTGAAATGTGCCCACGGGGAGTGGCCAAAAAAATATAGGGGATGACTAATGAAACTGACTAATAATGAATTAACAATGTACTAATGTATGATTTTGTATTAGCATTAAGGATTATGTATTAGGGTTTTGCTAAATTAATCTCTAGGCCTTAGTTAGCAAGGGTCTGGGCCTAGCTGCCTGGCCTCATATTAATTGTGTTTTTCTAACGTGCAATGTGCTGCTTTCCTGAAGGACACAAAGCTGTACTTTTCCAGAAGCTAGAGATATGTGTGTAGCCGTAGTAAATTCTTTCTCATGGGACCCGACTCGCTCAAGGAGACATTCTTGCCGAATGCAACAGAGTAATTCGCAACAGGTGCAAGGTCACCTGGACTAGGAGAAGACAATGGAACTACTGACTGGAGCGACAAGTGTAACTTTTCCTACCTGACATTCCACCCGTTGAAGACGTCAATCACAGGAGCCAATCAATTGCATGAGAACTGTGTTAGGTGACAATTCTAGTAAGGTGTGTCACGGATTATTGGACAGAGATAACGATGCACCAAATATTGCCCAATGGGAAATTAGAGACTTGTTCGACAACTTTGATATAATGGCCTGACCCGAAGAGAAATCAGCCATTCTTCCTCACCATTACGGAGCCATTACTTTGCTACTCTTGAAGCCATCCTGGTCACCCTTTGCCATTCTGAGAGACTTTGGCGGTCATTCTGACCGTGGCGGGCGGCGGTCGCCGCCCGCCAAGCGGTTCCCGCAGAAAGCCTGCGGCAGCCATTCCGGCTTTCCCACTGGGCCGGCGGGCGACCGCCAGAAGACCGCCGGCCGGCCCAGCGGGACAGCCCCTTCAACAATGAAGCCGGCTCGGAATGGAGCCGGCGGAGTTGAAGGGGTGCGACGGGTGCAGTGGCACCTGTCGCGATTTTCACTGTCTGCACAGCAGACAGTGAAAATCTTTGTGGGGCCCTGTTAGGGGGCCCCTGCACTGCCCATGCCAGTGGCATGGGCAGTGCAGGGGCCCCCAGGGGCCCCATGGCACCTGTTCCCGCCATCCTGGTTCTGGCGGTGGACACCGCCAGAAACAGGCTGGCGGGAAGGCGGTCGGAATCCCCATGGCGGTGCTGCAAGCAGCGCCGCCATGGCGGATTCCCTGGGCCAGCGGGAAACCGGCGGTAAACTGCCGGCTCCCCTTTTCTGACCGCGGCGGTCAGAATCGCCCAGGAAGCACCACCAGCCTGTTGGCGGTGCTTCCGCCGCCCTCCGCCATGGCGGTCATGGACCGCCAAGGTCAGAATGACCCCCTTTGTCTTTGGCAGTCTAATACCTTAAACCATCCTCACTTTATCCCTTGTCTAATATGCACTTCTCCTCTTTATGAGGGAAGAGCCTTTTCTTACTATGCCCTACTGAGACTTACCTGTCTATCCTGGCTGATGGCGAATCGACTGAGGTCCTGAGGACGAAGACTGACCCTGCATGCTGACTCATTCGGATGGGTAACTATCTGATGATAAATAGTTATTGTCTGTTTGCCTTTTCTTTCGAGGTACCAACTGCTCTTTTGATAGAGACCATAGTTAGATGTTTTCCAAATTCGTGTTGCTAAATTATTTTGCATGAAGCCCAACACGCTGATGCTAATTCGAGGTTAGTTAAGGAGTTCACTAACATCGGATGCAAATAGACAAATGACTGAATTCTTGCTTTGTTGAATAATGTACTAATGATACTCTGCTAAAGCTGACTCATGTTAACGTCGTGCTTTGTTCTAATGTTCATGACTTATGCTTTGATAAAGTCTTATTCAAGTTGCCAAGTTATAGTGGTATTGATGTGCTTATTGATATTGCGACTAATAAATATGATACTAGAGTTTAACTAATAGGGAATAAATATCCTAATTCTTACTAGATTTGTGTGGTTATTCCTGGCTGAAGGGTCATGGTGTGTTTTATTCTTATTAAATGTTATTGATTAGTTTGCTTGATTAGTTATTGTGAATATTGATGAGATTATTGATCTATTGATTGCAATGCTAAACAGATATCTTGTTCTGGGAAGTCCCCAAACGTGGTCAAAAGATTCATTGGCCTAAAACGTGTCTCCTTGTAAGATAAATTATCAAGGTTGTGACACGTTATCACTCCCAATGTAAAGACTGCAATAGAGTAACTCCCAAGGTTATGGATTCCAATGCAATGACACACAATCCCCACATCTTGTGCACACGTGCACAAAACTACATTTGTCTTTGGGACATTTTATGAAAACGGAAAATCAGTACCTCCTTCAATTCATTTTGAAATGTAACGTCTGGGTTCTCTCCCGTATTAGGAGTCCACGCTATCGGGCTAATTTGACCATCCCCTGATCATCTGTAGGCTGCTGTTGGTTAGTCTCTAAATCATGTTGTTGCAGTACAGATTAAACAGTGTTTTTTGCCCAGTGTGGCCATTACAGATTCATTATAGATCATGGCATGTTTTAAGTTCTCCAGACACCCTTTAAGAGGGATAACTTTGTCTTAACCCTGCTAGTGTCCTCGGTACCAACTCCAACCTTTCTATCAGGTCGATTCCCCAGTGGAGAGCAGTGTTCCCACACTGTCAGCATAATTAAAGTTTTCTTTCACCAACCCCCTACTATTTGGGTAGCCATGTGAAAGAGAAAGCCTCACTGTGACCTTTAGATTGTTTTCCTCCAGAGTCGTCCCCAGAGGATATGTATTATACACACCAACATTACCCAAAGCTCCACAGAGTTCTGAGGTAGCAAAATCGCACAATTCCACAGTTTCTTACTGTCATGTTGATCCGTTCTAATAAAGCAGGTGGGTCAACTACTCCTGGCAGCCACGGGTCCGAATTATGGATGCCAACTCTTCCCAAGGATAAAGTCTTCCCATATGCCCAGATGCCATTACCGCAGTGTTGCAGCTGGGGATTTAACCCAGCCTCTATTCACTGGGGTGCCAGCGAATGTATGATGGAACAACTAATGCGCAAACCACGCATGCCTGAACAACGCGGTCAGAACAATGACCGCGTTGTTAGCACGCATGCCTTTACCACGCATGCCTTTACAACGATTTTTTGTTGTAAAAGCATGCCTAGTAAAGCCATGTGTGGGAACGGCATGTGTGATTCTAGCATTCCACCCCGCACACGCTCTAAGGCCCAAAAGTATCCCACCACCTGAAACTAAAATTACCCCACCACCCCCACACCTAAAAACAAAAGTAATCAAACACCCCCACCCACCCCGAGCCCTTCCCCGATACCCCCTCCCACCCCTAATATAAAACTAACCCGACCCCCCACCACCCCTACAAACAAAACTACCCTAACCCCCCACCCTGCTCCTAAAAACAAAACTAACCCGACCCCCCAACCCACCCCTAAAAACAAAACTACCTTGCAACCCCTAACCCCTCCCTAAAAACAAAACTACTCCACCCCCCTACCCTGCCCCTAAAAACAAAACTGCCCGACCCCCACCCCTAAAAACAAAACTATCCTGATACCACCCACCTTAAGCCCTAAAACCCTCTCCGACCCCCCTACCCACCCCAAAAACAACCAACTCCCCACCCCTGCCCCCAGAAAACAAACTACCCCGACCCCCCACTCCTAAAAACAAGACTACCCCAACCTCCCCACCCCTGCCCCTAAAAGCAAAACTACCCCAACACTCCCCACCCACCCTGAGCCCTAAAACTTTCCCCAACCGCCCTAAAAACAACCAACCACCCACCCTTGCCCCTAAACACAAAACTATCCTGATCCCCTCACCCCGCCCCTAAAAAATCAAACTACCCTGAACCCCTCACCCCACCCATAAAAAATCAAACTAGCCCGATCCCCCAGACCTGCCCCTAAAAACCAAACTACCCCAACCCTCCCCCCCACCCCAAGCCCTTAATGCAGCTCCTGACCCCTAAAACTACCCCCAACCCTGCCCCAACCCCACTCACTTGCCCAAGCTACCCCAATCCTACCACCCTTCCCATAAAAACCAAACTACCCTGATCGCCACACCCCCACCCCTAAAAACGAAACTACCACAACCCTCCCACCCCGCCCCAAGCCCTTATTCCACCCCAACCCTAAAAACTACACCCAACCCCACTCACCTGACCAAACTACCCCGATCCCCCACCCTGCCCCTAAAAACCAAACTACCCCGATCCCCCACCCCTGCCCCTAAAAACCATACTACCCTGACCCCTGCCTCAAGCCCTTAATCCACCCCACCCCTAAAAACTACCCCCAACACTGCCCCAACCCCACTTACCTGACTAAACTACCCCGAACCCCACCCCGTCCTTAAAAAACAAACTACCCCAATCCCCTACCCCTAAAAACAAAACTACCCTGATCCCCACCCTAAAAACCAAACTACCCCGATCCCCCTCCCCAACCCTAAACACCAAACTACCCCGACCCCCACCCCTAAAAACAAAACTACCCCGATTCCCCGCAGCCACCCTGAGCCCTAAAACCTTCTCTGACCCCCCACCCGCCTTAAAAACAATCGAACCCGCCCCTAAAAACCAAACTACCCGACCCCTCCACCCTTGCCCCTAGAAGCAAAACTATCTGACCCCTCTACCCCACCCCTAAAAACAAAACCACCCTGACACCCCCACCCACCCTGAGCCCTGAAACCTTCTCCAACCCCCACCCGCCCTAAAAATAACCAACCACCCACCCCACCCCTAAAAACCAAACTAGCCCGATCCCCCCATCCCCCCTAAAAACCAAACTACCCCGATCCCCCACCCCAACCCTAAAAAAAAACTACCCTACCCCCACCCAAGCCTTTTATCCACCCCACCCCTAAAAACTATCCTCCAACCCTGCCCTAATCCCACTTACCTAACCAAACTACCCCGATCGCCCCACCCTGCCTCTGAAAACCAAACTACCCCGTTCCCCCACCCTGCCTCTAAAAAACAAACTATCTCGATCCCCCACCCCACCCCACCCCTGAAAACCAAACTACCCCGATCTCTCCACCCCTAAAAACCAAACTAGCCTGACCCCCCATCACCGCCCCAAACCCTTAATCCACCCCTCACCCCTAAAAACTACCCCCAACCCCACTTACCTGATCAAACTACCCCGAGCCCCCACCCCACCCCTATAAACCAAACTACCACGATCCCCCCACCTTGCCCCTAAAAACCGAACTACCTCGACCCCCTCACCCCACGCCAAGCCCTTAATCCACCCCCACCCCTGAAAACTACCCCAACCCTGCCCCAACCCCACTTACATGATCAAACTACCCTGATCCCCCACACTGCCCCTAAAAACCAATTTACCCCGATCCCCCTACCCCGTCCCTAATAACCAAACTACCCCAACGCCTCTGCCACAAGCTCTTAATTCCCTGACTCCCCCCTCTCCCCCCCACCCCTGGCTTCGGTGCTAAAAGAGTATCCCTGTATCACACATATGGGACTGCAGTCCAGGGAGGTGCAAACCAGTGTCACTGCACAGGGTTCACTAGGGAATCCACTGCTTCTTGCACCTGTGCGCTCGGATTGAGGGGTAAATCCATTTTCGGAGGAAGTCCTCGGCGTCCGGAAGGAGTTGGAAGGAGTTTGGAGCTTGAAAGCCCTTCTTCGTGGAGACCGCCATCCCTACTTCTCAGGATTGACCCCTGCCCGGTCACAACCCCCTCCAGATCGTCACCTACTGCCCTACAGCTTTGAAAAGAAAGTTTGCCGGGCGCTCGCTGAGATGGCATATTTTCTGGTTCGCAGTCAGTTCTATCCTCTGGCTGGGATGGAGCCAAGATTATGTGTTTCTGAATGAATTAGATGTGAAGATTATTTATTAGTTTGAATTTCGAAGCGCCATTATGATTACAATTGTAAGATCTATCCTGCCTCAATTAAAGCAGCCTTTTATCAAACCAAATCGGAACAACGAGTCACAGGCATGTCCACGATTCTTTCATCTGCTCTTTCCCAGTTCAAGCATCTTCTAAGTCCTTCAACCGAACGGGTATCGTTAGTAAGGAGCAGTGAAAGGGGAACGATGTCAAGACACAGGAACGTACTGCAAGAAAGGCCTAGGGGGCATGGTAGAAAAGACGGAAGAGAGAGCTCACTCCTCCGGTGGGGAGCAAAGAAGGAAGAGAGCGCTCACTGTTCCAGTATTACAAACATTTTCTCATTAGCCATCTGTTTTCTGCAATCCACATATTTATGATCGAGATGAGTATAATTAACATAATTCAAAGCAGGCAAATTACAGCCAACTCGGCTGTGTTTTATTTAACTCCAGGGAAAACATGTAATAATGGAATTTGTTTCCTCGTATAATTGCCATATCAGTCAGCCCTGCTGAGCACTTCTGAACTTTGCCATGATTTAATTCCCAAAATATGCTCCAGGTACTGAGAACTGCATCCTGGAGGAGTGAGAATGCCGACTGCCATTGAGAAAGAAGCGACGTGTAAAAGCGCAACGAGAGAGAAGAGCAGTTGCACAGTTTCGTAGCTTCAGGGGAGGGACTGGGGAACCAAAAACAACCCTCGCCAAAATGCTCAAAGCACCCCCGCTCCTTTCGTCTCCGCGGGCAAAGTCTCTCTCTCTCGCTCAATAAAACTCTGGGAGCTGGTGAAAGTGAGAGGCACAAAGAGTGGCCCTGGGCTTTCAAAGCCTCCAAGGGCACCAGCCCACCTGGGAAATGCCCAGTGGAATAAAAGGCCTGTCTGGTTCTGTTCAGAGACAGCGTCATTACTATGAGTTTGGCTGTGGATTGGTTGGATGGCTTATTGATCCACCTGAAAATTTGTATAAGCCATACTTTTTACATGGAAACAGTTTCAGTCTGAGGGGCATATTTAAGAGCTAAGAGCCCTAGCACCATTCTAACGCCACATTAGTGTTATTTTTTATGCTTAGAAGGCCGAAATTGCTGTGCCATATTTACAAAGTGACGCAATACATGCATTGTGCCACTCTGTAACCCTTTGCGCTACATTATGCCTGCGCTAGGCATAATGAATGCTCAGAACAGACGTTAAAATTGGGCACACCATTGAATACAATGTATTCAATGTACTCTGCAGGAGTAGCGTCAAAATTTTGGCATTACTCCTGCAAAGTATATCAATAACGTAAAAATAAATGAAGCTATTGCCCCTACCCTGCGCCATGGTGCACCGTATTTTAAATACCACGCACACATGGTGGCGGTAGGGGAGGCGCTAAAGGGCCCGAGGAAGGAGGCGCTGCTCTGTGTGCAGCTCCACTTTTCTTAAATATGCCACTGAGGTTTCCAGCTCCAGTGCATGAAACTTGCTTCAAATGGTATCCCTCATTCTGAACTGAAAAGCTTGGAATCGAGAAGCCAACCTGTTCTATGAAAATAAATGCATTAATCATTAAGGGCATTTCCCCAGGTAGCTTACTATGTCTGTTCTTCATGCAACTGAGGCATCTCAGTCCCTTTTCAGAAGTCATCTAAAAATGTTCTACATTTTCACCGGAACGAACAGAAAGGTAGCAGAGAGGCAGCTGCAAATCTGTGAGCACTTTACTCACATGATCTCCCCACTGAACATAAAAAGAACATGTTAGCAGGGGCAGCCTCTCCATTATGGCGGAGGAGGGTTGCCCCACTGCTGAAAGGCAGCAGAAAGCAGAAAAATAAAATGATAATAAAACTATTTTATTTTATTTTTTGCTTTCTCAGCCAGTCTGCAGAGTGTAGGGCTGGGTACGGCCATCCTCTGCATCAGCAGCAGGGAGGAGGAGTGGTAGATGCACTCTAAGTGTGCATGTTGGTTAGCCGGCCGTCTTAGGCCGGCCAGACCGACATGCGCACTTAGAACTCTCCACCCGAGCTCTGTTGCACAGCCAGATGGAGAACCAGCGCAGGCTCCCAATCCCTAACTGAGCGACATTTCAGCCAGCAAAGACCAATCCCATTGCTTCTCTCATGCTGGGTAACAAAGGTCCAAAAGGGTAGATGCCCTTCCTTGTTGGTTCTTTTAGTTCCTGGAAGGGAATGGATCTGGACCAGTAAGACTACCTGTCACCTCATCCTCGTTAAACCAGATGGAAACACAAATATGTAACACATGAGAGTACAAAGTGTTTGCCTTTGTTTTCATAAAAAAATACTCTAAAAAATAGTCTATAAAAGTGGTTCTTAACCTGTAGTCCAAGAAACCTAAAGGCTCCGCAAAGGCTACTCAGTGGGTCCATAAATGTTTTACAAAATTAAATGATTACAAATTAAAAATAAAATAATAATAATAATAAAGATACAATCATTAAATAATGAAAACTGATAAATTAAAAAAATAAAGTATATTCAGCTAAAGAAGCAAAAAGGAGAATATGAAAACCTCTTTTATAGTTGATAGTGAATGAAACAAAATATTTGAGTATTTGTTTGGTGTGACTCAGTGGGGGTCCCCAGATTCCATTAATGATTCATCGGAGTCCACAGAAGTCAAAAGGTTAAGAGCTGCTGGTCTAGAATCAGTGGCAGCTGCTGGCAACAGAAACTGGTGGGGCAAATTTGGGGGTGGAACAATAATTTAAAAGAAGCACTTACCTGCCTCTGTCTCTCCTGGTTCTGCTGCTGGCCACCTTGGTTCTCCTCTGCTCCTGGTGGCCACACAGCACAGACTCCCAGACACTCCACCTAATCCAGACACAGCTCTCATGCTATTACCCTGCATGAAAGCAGTGCCAGGATCTGTTCGCTCAGGGACAGGGAGCCTGTGCCTTTTCTCCACCCAGCTGTACAACACAGCTGGGTTGGAGAAATGTAAATGCGGATGTTTGATTGGCCGTCCTAAGACGGCTGGCCAAACCAACATGCACACTTACAGTTCCCACCACTCCTACTCCCTGCCATGGCCCGGCCCCGCCCCTCCCCACAGTTGCATGGCTCAGTCAGGGAATTAAAAATAAAATGATAATAAAATTGTTTTATTATCACTTCATTTTTCATTTGCTGGCGCTGAGCAGTGGGGCGATGCCCATCAGCCATTAGGGAGGAGCCGCCCCTGTGTAAAGTACTTCTCTACTCCTAACCTGACCCACCTCCAGATATTGTTAACACATGCATCCTCCCTACAAGGATAAATGTAAACTAGAGAGCAGAATTTTATAATAAATAAAACAAAGTCCTCGGGGCGCCCTTGGGCTCCTTGGGGCCTTTGTTTACAGCTGTTGCTATGAACAAAGAACATTGGAATGTTGACACTCTGGGCTTTATACCAGCCAGTAAAAACCCAGAGCACTCCATTGTCTCCAATGGAACTCCCAACATTCCAATGTTCTAATATCATCATAACATTTCTTCATGTTATGAACGTTTGTATTTTTTCGATATTTTTATTATGTTCAGATCATTTTTTGATATATTGATGTTGATGCTTTGTTTTCCAATAGCGTGTATATGCCGCATGGAAAACACAGTTTTCATTCACACTGAATTACATATTTTAGCTTTGACCTAGAGAATATAATCTCTATGGGATGTTATTCTGAGGCACAAGGTATATGTCTTGAATATTGACTAAGATATTGTATTTGATATCGTTTTTTGGATAGTATGTAGTTCAGTAATATTTATAGTATTAATTAAAACTTTTAACATAAACATATAACTTTCAATAGTTTTTTGGGGTTTATTGGCACATTGGGTGGATAGTATTTTATAAAAATGCTTTATTTTAAACATATTTGATGTTTTATTTAATTAGTTATGTCAATTATTTAGTAGTATAGTTAATTATTGTATTCTTTTGTATTTATTGGTTAATTTACAACGTTGTGGGTTTTATTGAGGAATAGGGTAGGTAGTGTTTTATGAAAAATATATATATATATAAATATATATGCACACATATAGGTGTGTGTGTATCAATATATGTATCTATATATCTATAGCTATATATCTATCTATATCTATATATATCTATATATGTGTATATATATATATATATATATATATATATATATATATATATATATATATATATATATATATATATATAAAACCAACAAGTGGATGCAGTACCAGGTGGATCATCAAAAATGACAGGGGCCAGAAGGATGAGGATTATCCAAACCAAGAAAACTAAGAGTTTCAGATCTAGGGGAACCAGGATGACCAGATGGAGAAGGACCCAGTAGACTAGTGGGATCAGGGTAGGGAGGGTCAGTAGGAGCAGGTCAAAGGGGACCAGGAGGTTCAGGAACGGCCAATACAAGGAATAGTAAGGAGCAGGAGGTGTCAGCAAGGAGCAGGACTAGGAAGAACCAGGACTAGACTAGAACTTGGAGCACCAGATTGAGGCTACCAGTACCAGGGTGACCAGGAGGATTGAAAAAATCCAGAAAAGGAGGACTTGGAATAGGACCAGGAGGAGGACCATGATCAGGTGGCATAGAAGGACCAGGAGGAGAAAGAAGATGACCAGGAGGAGGAGGAGACCTATGTGATTATAGTTAATATGTATTAGGATGTCTGTCTTGTAAATGATTCTGATTCCTGCTTCTTTTGCTGTCAGCACTTAGGACCCCCCACGTTTTCAGCGCACTTGTAGAACTGATGGTAAGTATTTGCTATCCATGCAAATTGAATACAAATCCAGGATTCCTAAACTCTGATTGATAGCATATACTGCCGATTGTACGACGGAACACCGACTTTAAAAACAACTACTGCCTTAACAACGAGGTCGGAACACCGACCTCGTTCTTACTACTAATGATTTTACCACGAATGCCTTAACAACGATATTTCGTTGTAAAGGCATTCCTGATAAAAGCATTAGTAATAGGCACCATTCAACCTACATCCCTCACCCCACCCCCCAACCCCACCCCAAAACCTAAAACCCCCTGACCCCCCACCCCCTCCCCAAAACCCAAAACGCCCCACCCCCCAGCCCTACCCCAAAACCTAAAGCCCCCTGACCCCCCACCCCTCCCCAAAACCAAAAACGCCCCACCCCCCAACCCCACCCCAAAACCTAAAACCCCCTGACCCCCCAGCCCCTCCCCAAAACCAAAAACGCCCCACCCCCCCAACCCCACCCCAAAACCTAAAACCCCCTGACCCCCTCCCCAAAACCAAAAACGCCCCACCCCCCAACCCCACCCCAAAACCTAAAACCCCCTGACCCCCTCCCCAAAACCAAAAACGCCCCACCCCCAACCCCACCCCAAAACCTAAAACCCCCTGAGCCCCCACCCCCTCCCCAAAACCAAAAACGCCCCACCCCAAAACCTAAAACCCCCTAACCCCCCACCCCTTCCCCAAAACCAAAAACGCCCCACCCCCCCAACCCCACCCCAAAACCTAAAACCCCCACCCCCTCCCCAAAACCTAAACCCACCACTTACCTTAGTCGACCCCTTCTCACCTGCGTAGTCCTCCTTCTCCAACTCCCTTCTTTGTACCTTAACCACGCATGTTCGTTGTTCAGAACATACGTAGTTAAGGCACAAAATAACGGAGTCGTGGTTAAAAAAAGCGTTGTTGCGCTTTCGTTAACCACGACTTTCGTAAAAAGAAAGTCGTAAAAAAGGATGTTTCCATATACGGCCTGATTCTGGCACACTGGTCCGAGGGTGCATCAGAGTGCTGAGGGACTCAAACTTGGCAGAGGTGTCTAAAGGTGCATGAATGAAAAAGATTGTGGTCTGTGAAGGATGGTGGATAGGGTTTGAGGGAACTCAGGTGGCCGATGTCAGAAAAAAATAGTTAATGGCTACTCGGTCAACCCGAGACACTGGACACTTTCTAATTACTTGCTGCTACTATTGTTACTAAGGCACAAGACACTTTATTTAATACTGCTGCTAGTATTGTTATAATTTTATGCTGCTAACGATCTTAGTGCATTTTTAAAAATATCAAACCTCATCAGTTACAAAAAGGGGAAAAAAAATCCAATTTTAATATTGGCGCTTTCTATTAAATGAATAGTTTAGTGGGGCTTTTTAAGAAACATTGAGGGAATCACTACTGCAGTCGGCAGTGGTAAATTAAACCACGCCAACCAGGAAGTACTGTTCGGACTGCCATTTCAGGCTTAGCGGTCTAGTGATCATGTAAAAACAAAGGCACTGTATGGCGTGAAGTATTGGCACTTGTTCAACCCTGAGACACTGGCCACTTTATAATTACTTGCTGCTAATATTGTTACTAAGGCATGTGGCACTTTATTTAGCACTGCTGCTCATATTGTTATAATTTCATGCAGCTAACGATCTCAGAGCATTTTTTTAAATCAAACCTTATCAGTTACAAAAGGGGAAAAACTAATTCCTAATATTAATATCGGCACTTTCTTTTAAGTGAATTGTTTAGTGGAGCTTTTTTAAGAAACATTAGGGGCATCAATATTGCTTTATTTTATTTGTTTTCATCTAATTGTTTTTTAAGACCGTAGAATTCAGTCAGCAGTGGTGAGTTAAACCGCGCCGACCAGGAGGTGTTGTTCAGACCTCCATTTTAGGGCAAGTGGTCTAGCATTCATGCAAGCTGGGAAAACAAACAAGGGCGCTTCACTGCCTGAAGGATTGCTAGTTGTTCAACCCTAAGACACTGGGCGCTTATAATTTCTTGCTGCTAATATTCTTACTAAGGCACAAGGTTCTTTATTTAGTACTCCTGCTAATATTGTTATAATGTCATGCTGCTAACGATCTGAGAGCATTTTTTAAATCAAACCTTGTCAGTTACAAAAAAGGGAAAAGTAAATTCCTAATTTTAACAGCGTTTTCTATTAAGTGAACCGTTTAGTCAGGCTTTATTAAGAAACATTGGCGACATCACTATTGCTTGATTTTAATTGTTTTATGTTAAATGTATTTTTAGATGGTAGAATTCAGTCAGCAATGGTGAGTTAAACCACGCCAGGCAGAAAGTGCTGTTCTGACTGCCATTTTAGGGTTAGCGGCCTTGCGTGCATGCAAGCTACGAATTACAAGCATTTGCAATGCAGTGGGTCTCGCATTTGCTCGAGTTAGAGCTATTAGAGTTATAAACTCCTAATCCGACTTTTCTTGCCACATAAATTGAAAATTAAAAGTAAAACAGTTTCACACTAGCAAGCCGAGTCACAGCGCCACGGCCGCCATGAGCATCAGCGTGAAGAGACACACAAAAGTAAAAAGAAGTTTGCTCGCAGTCAAACTTATCGGCAAAAGTGCAATTGTCCATGTAACAGGGGCGATTGCCAAGACGGTAACAAAACCTTCCCAAGGAGGGACAAAGGTAAACCATTTCCTAATATCATCTAAGGATTTTTGAAGGGCAAGCCCACGAAGGAGTGGTAGTGATGGCGTGAGGAGGGCTTGGTTAAAAGCACAGATACACACCAACACGTAAAAGCAGCTCTTGCTCGCTGCTATGCTTGACCTAAAAAGGGCCCAGGCAGGGAAACGAATAAACTGAGTGGGTCATTACCCATGAAATGCATATAGAGGTTGGGCTTTCATCTGTTACATTCTGGATTGCTAAAAGCTGTGTGCTGTGACCAAAATAACAAAAAGAGTATGACCCAGCCTGGGATAGGGTTAGTCAAACTGCACGCCACACCTTGCCGCACAATGGTTACGCAATGTTTGTATTTAATGCATAGTCCTGGCAATGTGAAATAAAGATACCACAGCGATCACACACTCAAGCTGAAAAACAAACAAACTGAAATATTTAACAATGATATCTATTTCATGCGTAATTCAATTCTGCATTGAAGAGGTCACTCAGCACCTACCCCAGCGATATAAACTTCACTGCTCTGTGAATAGCTAGTACATAAGGAAAGCGCTCCTCTCCATTAACAGATTGTTTGGGGCTTGGCAGGTCGCTGAAGAGGTCACAGGAGTGGTCCTAAACTGACCTTGGCGAAAAACAGACGTGTCTGGGACACAGAAGGTAGCTATTTGCAAAAATCACAACCACACCCACACTACCCCCATTTCAAAATCCTAGTGAGCAACCACTCGGAAAATTCTGTCTGCATAGTTTTATTATTTTATTATACAGTTTTAAGAAATAAAGCCGAAAAGTCCGAAATTAAAACTTGTTTTCTCTCCCTGGGCGTGCCTTTCTGGAATTTTGAAATAACTGGAGAAGGCTGCACTGTTCTGTCAACAAACAGCAGCAGGTGCTTTGCTTTGTAATGCCGTTGAACTCCCTCCCTGTACTGCTGTGATGGATTTGTTTAACGTTTAACAATATTTGTTTTCTGCCCAACGAATAAAAGAATCTTCCTTGGGCCAACACTCCTGAATCCTGTGACCCAGCTCACCCGCTGATGGTGCGTAACCTCATAACAACTTTCCCATAAAAGCAATGCCTGCCAGCTTCCCTGCTATGGTGACTCTGGACAAACCTCTCCCCACCATATCCATGATAAACTTCACTACGTCCTCCAATCTGTCCCTGTCATATTCCCGTTTCCGAGCTCCCTACCGCAAAAACTCGTGCCACACCCGAACATACGCTTGTTGAGTGGAATGAGCCTATGAATTCACCACTAGCCGCAACATCCGTCGTCTCCTACGGTCCACAGAGCTGTTGGCTTAGTCGTCCTGCACAGGGCCTCGTCCGCAACCAACCCATGAAACCTCTCCCACTGCGAACGAGACAACGCATCTGCAATGTCATTGTTCACATCCAGGACATGTCGTGCCCTAAAATAGATGTCGCGGCACAAGCACTCCAAAACAAAACAAAAACACGCAGCAGCTGCAACATCTGTACATCTCGAGCCGACTGCCTATTGACCACCTGCACAACTGCCAGGTTGTCAACCCTGAACGGCACTCCTTTATGTATCAAGAGGTGACCCCATACGCACACCGCCACCATCAGTGGAAACAATTCAAGGAACGCGATACTGCGACCCCGGGTCGCCACACCGCCGGCCATTCTTCTGCATAGTATTTGCCCTGCCAATACAGCCCAAAGCCTGATGCCCGACGCATCCGAAACTATTTGCACATCCCAGTCACAGACCGGCTATGTCTGTAAGGGTATACCATTGAAAGATCCCAAAAATACACACCACATCCTCAAATCCTCTCTCACCCCTTCGCTGAGCCACACATGATGATGTGGTAGTCGATACCCTGACAGAGCCATGCCCAGTCTCCTACTAAATGTCCTCCATGCTCTTACCACCCGACACGCAAAGTTAAGGTGTCCAAGCAGTACCTGGATGTCCCTGACTGTCACCTTATTCCGTCGCACCATGTCCCGTCTCAATCATAGCTGTCTGTTTGTCTACTGGTAGCTGGGCCACCATTACTTCTGTATCCAATTCCACGCCCAAAAAAGCCAAGGCTGTACAGGGCCCAACTGTTTGCTCGGGGCCAGAGGTACACCCAGGTCCCCAATGATTTCCTGAAACTGGCGAAGCACCAGGAGCCCTTCGGACCAGCAAAGAAAAAATCGCCCCAGTAGTGTGTAACTTCCCTGTGCCCTGTTATTGACTCAAACATCCATTGCAAGAATGTGCTAAAGCACTCAAATAATGAACAAGAAATTGAACAGCCCATATGGAGCACTTTGTCCATGTACCAGCACACCCGAAACTGGATGCCCAAAAGCTCAAAATCATAAGGACTCACTGGCAGGAGCCTAAAAGCAGATTGTATATCTGTCTTTGCCATTAAGGCACCCGGAGCCTAGGGACTCCACCATAGCCATGTTAGAGCTATTAGCGTTATAAACTTCTAATCCGACTTTTCTTGCCAAATAAATTGAAAATTAAAAGTAAAACAGTTTCACACTAGCAAGCCGAGTCACACAGCGCCACGGCCGCCATGAGCATCAGCGTGAAGAGACACACAAAAGTAAAAAGAAGTTTGCTCGCAGTCAAACTTATCGGCAAAAGTGCAATTGTCCATGTAACAGGGGCGATTGCCAAGGCGGTAACAAAACCTTCCCAAGGAACATCCATTGCAAGAATGTGCTAAAGCACTCAAATAATGAACAAGAAATTGAACAGCCCATAGGGAGCACTTTGTCCATGTACCAGCACACCCGAAACTGGATGCCCAAAAGCTCAAAATCATGAGGACTCACTGGCAGGAGCCTAAAAGCAGATTTTATATCTGTCTTTGCCATTAAGGTGCCGGAGCCTAGGGACTCCACAATAGCCATGGCCACGTCAACGGAAGCATACGACACCTTAGTTATATCCTGCGGAATGAAATCATTAACAGAAGAGCCCTCCGGCCAAATTAAGTGATGAATCAGTCGGTATTGCCTTGGTTCCTTCTAGGGGACCACCCCAATCGGGGAAACAATGAGGTTTTTTAAGGGCCAGTCTGAAAAAGGACCGTCCATGCGTCCATTGGCCACCGACCTTACGTTTTCGTCCCAACGTCGCTGCCTAGGTCCTGTGTATCCGAATTCGAAACCTTGCAAAAAAAACCACAACAAAACCTGTCCTGCTCTTCTGTCACCATAGCGCTCTAACCAAAATCGAAGTTTTTCAATCTTAACTGGAGTAAGAGCTTTTCCCAAATGCCTTGCCCCCTTCTTGGCCTGGTGGGATCCTGACCCCTCTGGCTACCCCCTGCATAAGGCTGCCCCTGTCCTGTGCCCTGGTTCCCTGAGGTTCCTGTGGCATAGCAGTTGATAAGTGCATGTCTCCCTGCGCATCGTGAGCACTTGTGTCTAAATTTACAATATTCACGTGGGCACAGTCCCTTGTTGTAATCCCAACATGCTCCCATGCTTCAATGCTTTGCTGGCCCACTCCCTGGTGCTCCTGCCCCTCCCTTTGCGCTTGCCCCACCCTGGACGGGGCACTCGAAAGGGCCGATAAGTAATCGTCAACCCGCTGGCCGTAAAAATGGTTTAACCAAATTTTGAAGGGCCCATTGTGTGCTGCCATAAGTCTGCATCAATCTCCCCCATTGCACTTCCGGATCTGCCACCATTCAAGCCCGAAACTCCTCGTCGTATTGTACCCAAGCATAGCCCCCATAATTTAGTTGCGTCTTTCGGATAATGTCCATATACTTGAAAAGTGCAACGGACCCGTAAGGGAACCGCTCACAATACACGCTTGCAAATATTAAAAATGTAGCGGTCCAATTTTTAACAGTAACTGGGACTCTTGGGCACTTAGCCAATTCATACGCCTCCTCTTTTGACTGGACCTCTCTATGCAAAAGTTTTAATTGATTCACCCTTCCAAATCTTCTCCTTCATAGCCACCACAAGGTGGGCCCCCAGGGGTTTGGCCGTACCCATGTAGGGCAGTCTCTTCACTTTGCCACCTACTTTTCCTGCACCTGCCTCCTCGCTTGCCTTACCTGTCTCCTCTGTTGGACCCGCAACCAGCAACCCCCCCTCCCCTTTCCGGGCCCACCCCGACGTCCAGGACATACACCCCTTTATGCAAGAGCTCCCCAGAACTGTCCTCCTTCGCCTCAATCGCCACTGACACCACACCAGACCAGAGGGCTTCTTATCCAGCTCCTTACCTGGTGCCAAAGACAGGGGCTGTTCCTGAGCCATCCGCCTTGCAAGTTGTCCAGTTCCCGTCAAGTGAGCTGCCACCTGGAATGACTGAGGGACAGGGTTAGACACCCCCCACTTTGTGCGCCACCACTCCTCCTCCTTGTCCTCCCATAACTCTCAACCCTCTATACTCTCCTCGTTGTAGTCTAATACCCCCTCGCCAACTCCTCCACCACCCTCACCTGGCAGGGTGCTCTCCAAAGCCCTAGCCTTTTTCTCACAGGCCATTGTGTAACCCGTCTCCCGCAACAGCCACCTAGGGGGCCGTCCTTAACCCTCCAAGCTGCTCTGTTAGGCCAGGCTGCTGACCCTTGGGAACCGCGACGCCAGAGGGCGCAAAACCCTGTCCGTCACTCGGCCCTGCAATCCAACCTTAGCTGCCGATTTTCTGCATCCTTCACTCTGCTGTGACAACATCCAGCCGGCCGCGCTGGGCCCCACCTTCGCTTCCTCTCAGGGTCCCCGGGCCGCAGCAAACCCGCCTGAGTCACCTTGGTTCCTCTTCGTCTCGTCCTGCCAAAAAAAACCCTGACAGTTTCCGTCCAGCCGCGCCTCCGACCATGCATCCTCTTCGTCCCCTTCTACCACTGCTGGTAAAACCTCCATGTCCTGGCTCTCCAATATGTCACCTTCACCCCATACATCTTCGGGCTCAGGAACCCAACGCCTGATGTACGTTCGCCTCCGGGGGCGCACCCTCAAGGTGATCCCGTCATCCTCGACCTCCTGCTCCCCCTCGTCCTTGTCAGCACTCCATTCTAATAATGATCCCCACATCTTGGCCGAACCCTCGCCCCCCACTCCGTGATAGGTGACAGCCTCTCCCCATCATCCGAAGCCCCGCCCCCCACCACATCAAAGGCCCGCCCCAACCCCAGGCCCTGCTCTACTATCACCTGGAAACCCTGGTCTCCCACTGCCTGCCTCTGCGCATATTAAAACCCCACCCTCCTCCCTACCCGCTCCCCCAAGACCTCATGCTCCTTTACACCTACCTCCCCCCCAAGCTCTGCCTGCTCCTGCCACCCTCCTGGAAGCAGACTTGGCTCCCGGGCTCATTCCCCACCCTCCCCAACTCCAGACGCCCTCCCCTCCTTGTGGTCGACGGTCCTGGGCACACTGCAGCCCCGCCTCCTGTCCAGAGCTCTTCACACAGCGCTGAGGAGAGCAGGCCGCAATGGCCACTGCCACCCCACTTGGCGCTCTTCTGGCCGAAGCAGATGAAGCGCTGTTCATACCTGGTCGTCCATGCCGCAGAGCCTCTTAGAAGCAACCAGGACTGCAACACTTTGACCGACGCCCGCCCTTGCCACCTGCACCCAAACAGGTAAATAACCTTACGCGTACCCTCACGTACAAGTCGGCAGACGAGGGTATGCCAGTGGTAACGCCTGACTCATAGCAAACGCATGGAAAAAGTATTGCTGAACGCTGTATTTAAAAAAGTTCCTGTCGCAAAAAAGTTTCCGTCACCCTAACCGGCCACCGTGTTGCCTTCCCCAAAATGGTGGCATTCCCAAAATGGGCCCCTATTTATTTTCATCCCCACTGCCCAAAAAGCGCCCAAAACGGCACCCATGGGCCATACCACCTTCCCCAAACCTCCCAGGGGCGAGCCCTCATTTCTTCTGCAATCCTCCCGGAACCCCCTTGTGTGAGTGGTTATGACGTTGTAAATGAATTCGCAGTTTCCATGTTAATTTGAAATATTAGAAAATGTTCAATTTTTTTGGCGCTGGCATGTGCCACTCATGTATATGTAAACACCAGCTCCATTGCAACATTTCTAGTATGTACCCTCTATGTGTTTAACTACCTATGTATATTCTGCCACAGTCAGTATAAGTGGTTGGCTTGTTTTCTTTTAAGCATTGCACGCAGCTTTCAAATCAAGTCGAGCGAAGTTTATGCTACAGCATACAAAAATCAAATGAACGAAATAAAAAAGGTTACGTGGCGCAAACACTCTCAATTTCATGCAGTGCGACTTGGGTTATTTCAAAGATTGCCTTTCTAGCACTGTGCTAGATTATTTCATTTGCGTAGGAAAAATGGATATCAAATACTGTTTACATACCAAAAAAATAATCTTTATAATAAGCCACCCAATATCTCAGAAACTAAAACAAGACTGCACACTAAAAAAAAACTTACGCTAAAATACATGTTTGGATACTGCTGTGTTTTTTAGATGGCACAAAGGTGGTCATTCCGACCCTGGCGGTTTCAAACCGCCAGGGCCGGGGACCACGGAAGCACCGCCAACAGGCTGGCGGTGCTTCCAGGGCCATTCTGACCGCGGCGGTAAAGCCGCGGTCAGAAAAGGGGAACCGGCGGTTTCCCGACGGTTTTCCCCTGGCCCAGGGAATCCTCCATGGCGGCGCTGCTTGCAGCGCCGCCATGGGGATTCCGACCCCCTTCCCGCCAGCCTGTTCCTGGCGTTTTTTACCGCCAGGAACAGGATGGCGGGAACGGGTGTTGTGGGGCCCCTGGGGGCCCCTGCACTGCCCATGCCACTGGCATGGGCAGTGCAGGGGCCCCCTAACAGGGCCCCACAAAGATTTTCACTGTCTGCTTAGCAGACAGTGAAAATCGCGACGGGTGCCACTGCACCCGTTGCACCCCTGCAACTCCCCCGGCTCCATTCGGAGCCGGCTTCATTGTTGCAGGGGCTTTCCCGCTGGGCCGGCGGGCGCTCTTTTGGAGGGCGCCCGCCGGCCCAGCGGGAAAGTTGGAATGGCCGCCGCGGTCTTTTGACCGCGGGCGGTCATTCGGCGGCCAGATATTGGCGGGCGATGACCGCCGCCAGCCAATATCAGAATGAGGGCCAAAGTTGTGTATCTTTTGTTTGGATGAACTGTGAGCCTTCATCTGGCAAGGAGTAGGAAACTGCTCCTATTCGCTCGAGCAATAGAGAGGCCCAGTAGGGCTTACTCTGAGACACATGTGCGAGTAGCAGAGGGGTAGAAAGAACCCCCATTGCTCACCGTCCCTAGTTAGAGCTATTCCTGTTTTGAACTCCTAAACAGACTTTTCTTGCAACATAAACTGAAAAGTAAAACAGTTTCACATAAGCGAGCCCACGTCCTGAATGAAGCGTGACAGAGATACACACAAGGAAACAGAAGTTCGCTTGCAGTGAAACGTATGGGCAAAAGTGCAATTATCCATGTAACTTGCAAAAGTATAATTAGCCATGTAACAGGGTGGATGTCATGCAAAGCGCACAACTCCTGCCCAGTGAGATCGCGCTGCCTGCAAAAAAAAAAAAGTAGTCCTGAAACCATTCGGAAAACATGGAGGCTCGTATGTTTTCAGTAGTTGGTCGATGCGCTGGAGGAGGGCTAAACACTGGAAAGGGCATAACGTATGCATGCCTTTCACTAATGAAATGAAGCAAATTGTAAAAGGCAGGCCCACAAACTACTGAACTGATGGGCATGACGTGGTTACGGGCCCGTAGAGAGATAACAACAAGGACAGAGCACTTTGCGCGCTGGACCCTAAAAACAATGGTGCTGTGCTACCGCACAGCAGGTGCGCCATTTGTGTGGAAAAGGCTTGAACTGCAGTGAATCTTAAAAATTCATACACATGCTCCACTGAATACAGCTCCTCCGGTAAAATGCTAGCCTTCCAGCTATCATATAAAGAGTGGAGGATGCTTGGGGGCACATGGTCCTCCACAGACCTCATGGTTACAGTTCCCAGTGGCTTGCCAATCTCCTCCCTCGGCTCTCCCCATTAATTCTAAAACACAAACAATACATAGAAACTGGGGACTTCAAACTATGATTTAAAAAGTTGGAAGACCCTCACTGCAAACAATTGGAGAACAATATCCGAGTCCCCCATCTAAAATAATGGATTATTGGCCCCACCCACCTAGCAGGTCACACATTAGACTTGGGGAGGATTGTTGACAGAGTGAATGCTATAGGCACCACCTGCGCACAAGGGAGGACATCACGAAGAGGTGGACCACATCAGGGGCAAGGTCCGTTCCCTGGTCTCAAGGCATCAGCTGCAAGCCAAGAAGACTAGTGGTGGCCCTCCCAGTGCCCCAGTACATCTCTTTCGCTGGAAGGAGAAGGTCTTGGCCATCCTGCATCCTGACAACTTGACAGGAATACGTGGGGGAGTGGAGTCTGGTAAGTTAGAACACAAAAAATTTCACCAAAATGCTACGTCATGTATGCTCATAGCTCACCTGTTGCCTCATTTACTGTTACTCCACTCACCAGCCCAGTCTTCAGCCATCCAAAGACCTCTATTTGGCAACTCTCAATTGAAGTGTACTCACCTAGGTAGATGACATTTGTATAGTATGTGTAGTACAGGGACTGACATGACTCCAACTCCCAGCAGGCATTCTTTCTATGTCTCCAAACACTAGACCAGTGTTCACTTGTCCAGAGACCACTGTTTGTTATCCATCACTTTAGGGGTACATACCTGGGGAGATAACATTTGTCAAGTGTGTATAGTACAGGGACTGACATGACTACAACCCCCAGGAGGCACTACCACTGTAATTACACACACTAGCACAGTGGTCACATGCTTGAATACATCTGTTAGTGAACTGTCAATTGAAGTGTTCCCACCTTGGGAGGGAACATTGGTCAAGTATGTGTAGAAGAGACTCCACCTCACAGAAGACCCTATTAATGTAACTCTAACCACCAGCACAGTGGGCACATGACCCAATAAATCAGTTTCACAATTATCAATTGAACTGTACTCATCTGGGGGGAATAACATTTGTATAGTGTGTGTAGTAGAGAGAGTGATCTCACTACAACTCACATGATGCTGTTACTGTAAACAATAGGCACAAGCCCCAATACATCTGTTTCACTATTATCAATTGATGTGTACTCACCTGGGGGGATAACATTTGTATACTGTGTGTAGTAGAGAGAGTGACATGACTGCAATTCCCAGGAGGCACTGTTTCAGCAACTCCAAATACCAGCACAGTGGTCACTTGTCCAAATACCATTGTTTGGTAACCCACAAATGAAGTGTACTCACCAGGGAGGATAACATTTGTATAGTGTGTGAAAGGGAATACCCTGACTGCAACTCACGGGAGGCACTGTTTCTCTGTCTCCTGACAAGAGAACAGTGTTCACTTGTCAAAAGACCACTGTTCGTCAACTCTCAATGTAAGTTTACCATTTGTCAAATGTAGGAAGTAGAGGGAGTGACATGAATACTAAGGCAAGGAAGGCCTTGTGTCTGTAAATCCGACCACCAGCCCAGTGTTCTCTTGTACAAATACCATTGGTTGGTAACTCTCAATTGAAGTGTACTCACTTGGGAGGATACCATTTTTATAGTGTGTGTACTAGAGAGAGTGGCATGACTGCAGCTCCCTGCAGGCCTTGTGTCTGTAAGTCCAAATACCAGCACAGGGTTCACTTGTCCACATACACCTGTTTGTAATCTCTCCAATGCTCTTCACTCACCTTGGAGTATACCATTTGACAAGTGTTAGGAATTGGAGGAGTGACCTGACTGCAACTCCCAGCAGGTTCCGTGTCTATAACTCCAAATACCAGCCCAGTGGTCACTTTCCCATATATCCCGGTTTGTCAACTCCCAAGTTAAGTATACTCACCTGGGGGGATAACATTTGTATATTGTGTATTGTACATGATTGGTAAGGCCAGGAGGCTCTGTTACTGTTACTCCACTCACCAACCCAGTGCCCTCTTCTCCAAAGACCCAGTGTACTCAACTGGGGGGGGGGTAATATTTGTATTGTGTGTGTAGTACAGAGAGTTACATGACTGCAATTCCCAGAAGGCTCTGTTACTGTCACTCCAACCACCAGTCCAGTGTTCTCTTTTCCAAATACCTTTGTTTGGTATCTCACAAATGAAGTGTACTCACCTGGGGGATAATATTTATCAAATGTGTGAAGTAGAGGGAGTGACATGACTGTAATGGCCATGAGACTCTGTTTCTGTAACACCAAACACAAGCCTAGTGATCACTTGCCCAACTACCTATGTTTGCTAACTCTCAATTGAGGTTTACTCACCTGGGAGAATACCATGTGTATAGTGGTGGGACGTAGATGGAATGACCTGAATGCAAAGCCCAATAGACCCTCTTTCTATAGCTCCAACCACAAGCCAAGTGTTCACCTGCATAAATCCATATTTTAGTGAACTCTCAAAGGATGCTTACTCACCTAGGAGGATAACATTTGTCAAGTGTGTTTAGTAGAAAAAGTGATATGACTGCAACTCCCAGGAGGCACTGTTTCTCTAACTCCAAACACCAGACCAGTGGTCACTTGTCCAAATACCCTTGCTTGCTAACTCTGAATTGACGTTTACTCACCTGGGAGTGACCAAGATATAGATCATGATCAACTCAGAGATGTGTCTGTCTAACTAGCTCCATCTTGACCTGCTAACCCAAGATGAAAACTATTGAGGGCAGGAAGGATAGCTTACTAAAGCCTCAAGATGCATAACCAAAATGGTATTGGCAGCAGACACATTCACACTGCACTGACAACATGATGACTCCAGTCACATATATAACAAACTCCTGGGTCTGCCTGCATCACAATCGACTAGGCCTCAAAATGACCAATGACATATCTTGCATAGCCACTGCTTTGCCTGCAGTGGTGGCAATATGTAAGTTTCAGTCCATCCTCCCAAGTGCTAATTATCTGCCCATTTCAGCAGCTGCTTCAGTCAAAAAGATCTGGCATGCTCCACAAAAGTCATGTCAATACAACCACTTGCCACAATTGGATTAACTGCAACTTAACTTTGTACAGGGTCTATGCCTATTGTAACACTAAACTGTTGGAGGTAGATGTCACAATAAAACAGGTAACATTGCACATTTCACATCAACAGGTCGAGCTGCCACTTAGCACACAGAGACCACAGAAGAGAATGCCATTACACCAACAATGAGTCTCACTGTGGCCACATCTACCCCTCCCAGCCTGGTTGCCTCAGCATCACAGGCAGCATTTCGCCCCCCAACCTGTGGACCAAGCACAGTGTCTACCATCTTGTGCCCCCAAGTCCTTGATCCTGAGTTGCAGTGCAACACTTTGTTTGCAATGCAACACTTTGGATAATGAGTTTCCAGGACCCAGTTGGAGAGGGTACCATGTGGCAAGGGCACATGCCTGTGTAGGTAGGGTACATGGGAGGGATGCTGTTGGCCAGCAGGGTGAGGCCACTGGGCTGATCTTGGCAAGGGCACCATCAGCCACATCTTGGGGGTCTATCAGGAATCCCAAGGCCTGATGGTCCAGGTCTTGACCAAACTCCAGAAGCTCAAGCAGCTAGCTACAGAGGGACATGCAAGAACAGAGGGAGGCCCCCAATACCAACATAGCTTCCCTAACAGGGTTACTGAGGGACATTCACATAGTCCTGAGCAGGGCTTTTCAAAACGATTCTTCTCCTTCCTTTGGGTCATCAACATCAGGCTCATCAACATCAATGCCAGCCACTGGAAGGGAGGTCCTGCCAGAAGAAGAAGAACCAGACCTAGACACCCCTGCCTCTGTAGCACCAGATCCCACTCCCCCACGCAAGCAGGGATGTCCAGCAAAAAATCCAGGAGATGCAGATGGCAAGACACCCACCACTGCCAGAAAGTGACCTCCTTCTAAAGGACCTCCTTTGTTTGCCACACATTTACTCTGTTGTCTAATCCTCAACCACCTACCAGTTCCAATGGGAGGAGTACTGTGGACTTTGGACTCCCAATGGTGTGGCATCTATTCCAATGATTTCATTCACCATGACTGACCCCCTTACTTTACATTTTTCTCCTTTCTGTCCAAATGTTATTTTCTGCATTAGCACTGCAATAAATTCACCCATCACAAACTCATTGTCTGCTTGCTTAATTTCCACATCTTGCTATGTAGAGATGTAAGACCATGTGAACCATATAATGAAGACACAAGCTACTTGTGCAAGGAGGCATATGTTACAGGTACACAGTTCCTTGCTCAGGATCACAACCATTACACACCAACACATTAGTACAAGTGTCTGGTCAGACCAAACATTTTATTCCCGTTTACAGCACATAGGCTGTCTATATCTCTGGACTTTTAGAAACAAGAATGTGTGACTCATACTGAGTCAAAGTACTTATTCCAAGGTATAGCCCCTGAGACCAAGGAAGGAATGAATTTGTCAGACACTGTCCTGTAGAATAGGCAAACATTTAAGTGGATGATGTCACCAGCATGAGCCTTATCACATACCACACTAAAGTAATCCAGCATAACATAATCCAAGATACAGACAGATGGCAGTACAACAGTCCCGGATCACAGGCCCATAATAATCCAATTCCCATGCATCCGGTGGTATGACAAAAATATGTCAGTATTGTGGCACAGGCACTGTGGCCTGCCATGATGAAACACCTCTCCACTACATACCAGTCATACAAAAATTGTTTAGCCAATGTGAAGATAAAATGACTTGGTCACAATATATGGCTACAAATTTCATGTCCACATGATGACACACATGATGCTATAGGCCCACCACAGCACACCAAACAAGTCCAATGGGCACGTCTGACCTTCCACCCAAACTCTGTACAAGCTGTCTTGGCACAAGTCTCATACACCCAAACTCTGTGACCTACATTACATGGAACAAATCATGTCCACTTTGTATGTCAGAACAGCATCTAATACCTGCCAATACACAACTCTGAAAAGCCACATGAGGATGTCAAGGTTAAGGTACCTGTACAAAGAACAAACCAAGAAGTATAGGCTTGAAAAGATACCTATGCAACAAATCACATAGCAAGCATCTGGAAAACAAACTACATTGCATGGAAACTGACACAAACAAAACAACATCATCAAGGTGGGGATGTGCCAAAAGCTACCTCATCAAGAAGTCTTTGGCTGAACATTGCAGAGTATCAGCTCCCTTGCTGTTTCTAAAACTATAAACTCCACACATTGTTCCATCTACAGTTCATTGTACAGTCACAGTCATCACATCACATGACATACTTACAGTCATGAAACGTGGCTGTTGATGAGATCTTCCCGCAAGTCAGCTCCTTCCTTTTCACCACTGTTATCCTCACTTGGCATTTCAGGAGTCTCACTCGATGGCACTGCAGGCTCCCCACCCTCTGGGATGTACGAGACATTCCTCTGCAGGGAGATGTTGTGAAGCATGCAGCATGCCACAGTGATCTGACACACCTTTCTGGGTGAGTAGAGGAGGGCTTCACCATTCCTGTCCAGGCTCCTAAATCTGGCCTGCATGAGCCCACTTCACCACCCGCTATGTTCTTCCAGGAGCCTTATTGAAGTAGATGTCCCCTGGCGGAGTTGGATTCTTCAGTGGCTTTAACAACCAAGGACGATTTGGATATGCGGAGTCTCCTGTTAAGTAATGGGACATATGTGCAACAAAGAGTCACCTGACATTGCACACACGGGAAACATCCTTTATTACGAAGTCTTTTTAACGAAGTCGTGGTTAACGAAAGCGCAACAATGCTTTTTTTAACCACGACTCCGTTATTTTGTGCCTTAACTACGTATGTTCTGAACTACGAACATGCGTGGTTAAGGTACAAAAAAAGGGAGTTGGCGAAGGAGGAGGACGCAAGTGACAAGGGGTCGAATAAGGTAAGTTGGGGGTTTTAGGTTTTGGGGAGGTGGTGGGGGTTCAGGGGGTTTTAGGTTTTGGGGTGGGGTGGGGAGTGGGGCGTTTTTGGTTTTGGGGAGGGGGTGGGGAGTCAGGGGGTTTTAGGTTTTGGGGTGGGGTTGGGGGGTGGGGCGTTTTTGGTTTTGGGGAGGGGGTGGGGGTGGGGGGTCAGGGGGTTTTAGGTTTTGGGGTGGGGTTGGGGGGTGGGGCGTTTTTGGTTTTGGGGAGGGGTGGAGGATCAGGGGGTTTTAGGTTTTGGGGTGGGGTTGGTGGGGTGGGGCGTTTTTGGTTTTGGGGAGGGGGTGGGGGTTAGGGGGTTTTAGGTTTTGGGGCGGGGTTGGGGGGGTGGGGCGTTTTTGGTTTTGGGGAGGGGGTGGGGGTTAGGGTGTTTTAGGTTTTGGGGTGGGGTTGGGGGGGTGGGGCGTTTTTGGTTTGGGGGAGGGGGTTAGGGTGTTTTAGGTTTTGGGGTGGGGTTGGGGGGGTGGGGCGTTTTTGGTTTTGGGGAGGGGTGGGGGGTCAGGGGGTTTTAGGTTTTGGGGTGGGGTTGGGGGGTGGGATATTTTTGGTTTTGGGGAGGGGGTGAGGGGGTGGGTTGAGGGATGTAGGGTCAATGGTACCTATTAGTAATGCTTTTATCAGGAATGCCTTTACAACGAAAATCGTTGTTAAGGCATTCGTGGTAAAATCATTAGTAGTAGCAACGAGGACGGTGTTCTGACCTCGTTGTTAAGGCACTAGTTGTTTAGGAAATCGGTGTTCCGTCGTACAACCTGCACACACACAATAAGGACAGATGTGACTTACCAACCAGCCAAATCCTCTCTGGGTATAGTTGTGACATTAGCTGGGGTATCGTGCTATCCTGCATTATGAAGGAATCATGGGCTGAACCAGGATAATGGTCACAGACATTTGAAATGTAGAGGTCCACCAAACAGACAACTTGCATGTTGATGGAATGGAAGTTCTTTCTGTTACAATAAACTTGTTCATTGGCCTGCTGTGGCACCAAGCCAACATGAGTGCTATCAATGGCCCCCTCCAAATGTGGGAGGCGGGCAAAACCATAAAAGTCAGCCTTCACATTGGCTGAATACTCGCGTTGGCGAAACCTGATATAACGGTCAAGGTGTTTCAACATTGCTGAGAGGACAGCCTTTAATACCAGCCTGAACATAGGTTGGGACATACCAGCAGATAGGGTCACTGTATGTTGGAAGGACCCTGTGACTAGGAAGTGCAATACTGACATGACTTGTACAATGGGTGGTGCTGGTTGGATAACTAATAGCTGGCATCAGATTTGGCTCCAACTGACGACATAAGTCCACTATTGTTTGCCTATTCTGGTGGTAGTACATGATAATGTGGCATTGCGCCATGGTCTGGCAGTGGACGGTAGACAGGAGGTTGTTGCATCCTCCTTCTCCCTGGGTACCTATGTGTGAAAAGTCATGATTTGTAACATTGGTTAGTGTGTCCCCTGCAACATACGTGATGCATGCCAATTATAGCATGTGACAAAGCATTTCTGATTGTATAGACATGTCCCCCAGTACACATAACAGCTGGCAACTATACAAGGGTCACGTGACTCCCATGGTTTTCAACACATGCCCACAACATGGATTTGGATCAAACTCAAAGATATGCAACACAATAGCCCTTTGAAATGTGACTGTATATTCGGACCGCCAAAATGACTGTCGGCGGTGGTGGACTATGAACCACTGTTAAATGCCATTGATCTATGTCCTGCAACATACTACAATGGTGGTTGAGTAGAAGGACCTACAAGACAAGACAGGATAAGAATGTTTGTGAGGTAAAAAAATAGGTATTGTAGGTGTGACGCAGTTTATAAAATGCCAAAATGGTGTATGCCTAACCTACTCCACTGGACATTAGGACCCACCCACAACCGCCAGCGGAAGTCGTCATGGCGGTAGGTGGTTGGAACTGTGGCAGACACAAGTTGTTGCCAGTGGTGGTTGCAACCCAATGGCTGTGTCTGCCGGCGGTAACAACTGTGTTCGTGGTGAGTGTGACTGCCATGTTGTGCTGATTCACTCACTTGACTCCTGATACTGCTGCCATCCACACCTGCATGACCTAAGCTGCTGGGTGCTGCCTCTGTGGGCAATCATGCCATGTCCAGCAGGTGATAGGGCCTCTGCCTTCTCTCCATAGGAGCTGGGGAGGCTTGATAATGAGGTCTTATCCCTGTATGGACATCTCTATGGCTCACCAGAGGAGCAGATAAGTACCTCATGTGCACAATTTTCTCTGTACTTCACCATCCTTTCCTCCTCACAGGTTACAATGTGCCCCTGTGTGCCAGTTAGACTTCTTGTGTGCCTGATGTTGCAGTCTGTGTGCCATCAATGGGATGTACAATGTGCAAGTATTGGTGGCCAGTACCGAATGTTAAGTTCTGTGTATTGACCATATAACAGGGATTAGTTGGCACCTCCAGATCATTTCCTCCTTAACCTTTCACAGAAACCTCTTCTCTATCCTGAAAGAAAGAAAAGCCAGTGGTCATTTCTGAATGTTTCCAATCCTCCTATCTCTTTCTCTCTCCTTTATATAGGAAGGCATGCAAAGAGGATCAGGGGGGACTCGAACCTTTTGAGTCCCTACTGGTAGAATTCAAGCCAGAGGAAATGGCCCTAACACGCCCCGAATTCTGATTGGGTGATCGGCTATAACCCATCTTCCTTTAAAATCTGGCCCTTCGCATTCTCTTCTCCAGGTCCACAGTCACAAGTGCAATAAAATAATCAGCAAAATAATCACACTTTCTTACTCCCTCCACTTCACCCTTACATAATGATTATTCTGAGAACATTTCAAATGTTTCTATATGTGTCATCAATGCTTTGTTAATACTAAAAGTACCATATTATCACCGTAGAGGTGAAAGAGTAATTGAGTTTCTGGTCTATGGGATACGGAGAGTTGAATACTGTGTGACTTATTCATATGCAGGAAATATAAAGGTGCCTAGACTCAACCACAGGAGACCTACGTGCTACCTTAGTTCACTCTTTAATATGAGAGACTGTATGAAATTAATGCTACACTAAAGTAATAAATGTCCATGAGTTTAGAGTGCCAACTGCGTAAACAGGTCTTTAGAAACAATGTATAGAGAATACCTTTAAAGACTCACATATTTGCAAATCAGATTATGCAGTGATATAGCCTTTATTCACTGCCCTGATACTTCTTTTTAAAGGAATTAGGCTTGTATGTCAATGTCATTACCAGCCACACAGTAATTTAGTCATATTAAATATTTACTTGCTAAACATAGTGAAGGCATCTGACAAAAATACTGACTAACATTTGGATAGGTACATAGATTCTATTTTTTAGGATATGTGTTTTTTTCTTCCTGTCTTGAGATTGGAATGAAGTCTCTCAATTAAATGGCATTGGTAGCTTGCATAGTGGGCCCTATGCTATTTATGCTATTTAATCAATGGCCAGTTAAATGATGAGGTTTCTTTACTATCTCCAAGGCTGCCATCCAAATACTACCTAGTGCCTCTCTGTTTAGCCAGCAGCTAGATATTATGTGAAATTTCCGTTTGCAAGGTAACCAATCAAATAGTACACCATTTCTGTTATTTAGGCAAAGACTATCTGAATGGCCACTAGGTAAACTGTATATAATGCCTGCTATTTTGTCAGCCACCAAATAAAATACGAAATTTCTTGGTAATTTGCATGACTTCTAGTGCATAATGTTTGCTATTTAGCTATTGACTGGGTAAACAGTGAAGTTTCTTTGCTATTAGCATGACCTCCAGCCACACGACAATGTCTGCTATGTAACTAAAGGCCAAGTAAATAGTAAAGTTTCTTTGCTATTTGCATGGCTTCTGGTCAAACATGAAGTAATCTGGACTATATAGCCAACAGCCAGAAACATTGTGATGTTTCCTTTACATATGCATGGCTTTTAGTCAAACATTGTAGAGTCTCTACTGTATAGTCAGTGGCCAAGTAAATAGCATTTTTCAATTCCCCGAGATGGGCCACGGCCTGGGGTCACCACACAGAGGATCTTTGATTTATTTACTGGCTGGGGGAGAGGGGGCAAGCGTGCCCCCCCGGCATCCAAAGGACCTAGGGATCCCCACCCCCAAGAAAGTTTATGGATGGGGGGCCACGACACCAACTCTGAGTCCCCAATGACAGAGGAGAATAGGCCAGCACTGTCTCGCTTTCCCCGTAGAGGAGAGAAGAGGGGTGTGAGTCCAGAATTCTTTCCCGGGTCCAAGCCACAATGAGAGGATCAGGAGAGTACTGCCATACTCCCCACATCCATGGTAGGCCTGCCCCACTCCCTGTGCCTGTGTCCAGGGGGAGTGGGTGGTCACCACAGAATACAGTCAGGAAGTGCTGCCCATGCAGGAAGCCAACGAGTCAGCGAGGGATGGGTTCCATCGGCTGCACCTAGGGTCTGGAGGAAGTGGTGTGCCTAGTTGCACTGGGCCCTTCCAAACAAAAAGAAAAGTAATTTGGCATGAGGCTGGGTAGCAGGAAGCTAAAAGGAAAGCAAAATAGATAAAGGCAGCCGTTCTCCCTGGAGGAGCAGGAGAGATGCTCTTCAAATATGCACACTCCTGAAGTATCACCCCATAAGGCCTTGCAGGGCTTGAATGTGTTAAAACCATTTTTTGAGGATTGTGGTTCTCACCAATAACCTAACAATATTGTAGGGGAGCTGTAGAGGTGTCCCAGCTCCCCCTCCCCCAAGAAAGTACAGACTCTATGTTTACAGGGTCCCAAAAAGGAGAACCAACCCAAGATTTTCTTTAAGCTTTCAAGCACTTCCAGGGTTGAACATGTGCTTTTCAGCTGGGAGTGACCTGAGCTCTAGGTGCTAAGTTTATGGCTTCAGTTATTGTGGCCTGAAGGAGTCTAATGAAAGGTGCATGTGATACAGCACCCTCTGGAGGACCAGGTCAATGGCTACATATTATTTGATCAAATTGTGATGGCCTCCAAAAGGTTATTTTTATGATTGCATTTTCATGATTTGAAGTGTATAAAAAAGCACACAGACACATCTGAACTTTATTTTCAATTGCGTTGTTGATAAGTATGTTGATAGTGATTACTGATCAAAATGGTATGCTTTATTAACTTTATTAAGTGTATTTACACATGGTCATTATTGATTATTGCATTTACTCTTGAAATGATGATACTTGACATAGATTTTGTTGATCTTGAACCTTTGACTAAGGCAATAAACTTATCTGAGGTGTTTGTGTGACCCTTGTAGGGGGTAAGGGGTGATTACACAATGGCATCTATGAAATTTTCCATCTGCCTAATGTATGTTCATAAAGTAATGCATTGTATTTAGTAGTGGGTGTGTACTAAATGCCCTTTCCCTTTTCAAAAGCTAAAGCACAGACTGGACAATCATTTATTGAGTTGTATTGTTGCTTGCCAGTGAATGCATTTATAAGTGGACCTTCCTAGGCTCCCTTGTCTCTACACTCTGCCCAAAATTCATAAGACGTTGTCTTCTCCACCTAAATTGTTTCTGATATCTCAGGTCCGATGGAAAAGTTATCTGAATAAGTTGACATATTTTTACAGCCTTTGGTCAACAACCTTCCATTGTATGTTGAAGACACGAAACGTATTTTGAGCACATTGAGTGATGCGGAATAGGAGGTGGATATGTTGATGGTGACACTTGATGTTGCTTCACTGTACACCAGCATTGTGCATGAATTGGGATAACAAGCAGTACGTTACTTTCTCAAAAGAAGATCTGCGAGCCTTTGGGAGCAAACATAAATGCTGATTGAGATGATTGACTTGATTTTGGACAATAATTTCTTTCTGTTTGGCAAAGATTGGTATAGACAGAAACAAGGGGTGGCGATGGGCTCCAGGTTCTCTCCTTCTTATGCTAACTTTTTTATGGGTTGGTAAGAGGAGAAGGGGGTCTGGGGACCGGGCTCCATTCAGTGGCAGACAAATATATTTTATTGGGGTGGCTACATTGACTACTGTTTTATGATTTGGATGGGCAGTACTGAACAGCTATTAGATTTGTGCAAATATCTGAATTCGAATGAAGCCAATATAAGATTTACTTACCAATTTAGTCATGAAAGGATTGGATTTCTTGATGTGGAGTTATTTATTGAGAATAACAAATTACAGAGTAGACTTTTTCAGAAACCAACTTCTTGTAATTCTATTCTACATGCTTCAAGTGCTCATCCTCGACATGAAATTAAGTCAATACCTTTTGGGGAGATGATGAGGGCCAGACAATTGCAGTAAGGATCAGGATCTCAAACAATGTACCCAGGATATGGGTTAATGGTTCAAATTATGAGGATACCAGATCAGTGAGATTGTAAGAGCACAACGTTGAGTCATGAGGATTTCTAGGCTAAACACGTTAAACCCCATTCCCACCTCTGGTATTAAGAATGAGGCACAAAAAGTTAGGATGGTTACTGACAATACCAGAACTTCTATTGCCTTAAGGAAGGTGATGAAAAAACATTGGGGAATTTTGTCTCAAGACAGTGCCCTCAAAGATTTAGTTTCAAGCAGACCTGAAATTACATATCGTAGGGGCCGATCTCTGAGAAATATTCTTAGTCCTAGTTACCCAGCACATTGATCACAGGACAATTGGTTGTCTAATCACAGGAAAGGTTTCTTTAAGTGTGGGCAATGTGGGGTGTGCAGATGGGCATTGCAAAAAGGATTTTACCAGTACTGTTCATCGTATTTTTAAGACTGAATCAACCATCAATTGTAATACGACTTTTTCTGTATATCTATGTGGGGAGTATGATTCATCCCCTTAGGATGAGGATCAGTGAACATGTAAGAGCCCTTAAATATGATGGTGAGAGATATCCGATTGTGGTACACATGAAAACTTGCCAGGCGCAAGGAGCCAGCAAATCATTTAACTTATATGGTATTGAACATATACCAAGAGATCCCAGGGGTGGCAATAGAGAACTGGCCCTAAGGAGAAAGGCGGGGCAATGGATTATGCGTCTCAAGGCAGTCGTGGATGGTCTTAATACAGATCACAAACTGGAATACCTTCTGGGTGATTGTATGTTTATGAAATATATGATTGGAGTATGGTTTGACTATCATGGGTGGCCTACTAATGAGTATTGTTTTGTGTATATTAGCTTATCAATATATGAACTATATACCTTTTTTGTGTTTACCAAACATACACACACATCTATTGTAACAGACATGGAACGATATTTAGTAGGTGATTACTTTTCCTTATATATGGTGCGATTCTTACTCTGTCTTTAATTATCATTGGGGAGGATTATGCATGTGAACTCAAGGTATTGGTGATACTGGGATCACAATTAGTCCTTTTTCTTTTTCCATAAATTCATATCTCAATATTTTTTTGCGAATTGTCAGGTAACCGAGTAATACTTTTTCGACTCTATATAATTTATGCACATGATTTTAATAAGTGAATCTATTGTTGTTGCACTGTACGTTAGGGCTTGCACCTTAATTAAGTTTTAGAAATTGAGGGTTTGGTTTTCGAAATTTTATTTATGTCTAGTATGTGCTTTCGGTGAGAACAGATCAATGGATAATCGGTAGTGTAAACTCTAATATGGCGGGCATTAGGGGACAGAATTGTAGTCCTTCTTCTGTTCTTTTTACGATATTAGCGTACTCGCGACGCTTTTCTTTGGTTACGACTCTGTAGACTATTAGTACTTTCGGTTTATATATTTAGTACTGATGTGGGTTTTGTTATGGCCTTTTAGATACACAAATTGCACTCCTTTTCAGGCGAATATTGACTACAGACCAGTGGATGTGTGTGATTTAAAGATTGCGGACATTTGAGGACATTTATTTAGCTCGTCCTCTATTTTTACAATCGTATATAGGAGAGATTTTGCATGCGGATAGCTGTCAGCGTACTTGCGGCATGTCCTTCTACACAAATGTACACGTTCTATCAGGTCAATATCTTTCAAGTGAGCAAACCTTGACACGTTTTTAAGTACAATGATGTTTTTGGCATCGTTTTTTAGTTACACAGTCTCTCTTTGGGCAGATAAACTCTTTACTTCTAATATTTCGGTCATTGTTATGTCTATTCGGAGATTCTGCAACTGTGGAGGCTATTGTTTCACTAGGGGCTAAATGAATGGGTATAACTTTTCAGAAAATACTATAAGTATTGTTTTTTTAGCGATGTGATGATATAGTTGGTGTTATGAGATAGGAATATGCTTTTTGTTTTGACAGCTAATGTGACATGGGGTTGCAAGACGGAACCTATAATATGGAGATGATTGGACCAAACATTTTGTTGTAAAGTATTGCCAATTACCAGGTAGAGATTTTGGATAATGCTATTTTCTTTCTTTTATATTCACCATGTTCTGTTACACATGTGTGTGCATGGTGTGTTACACAATTCACATGGGAGGTGTTGTGCTCTTTATAATACGGTTAAAAAATGTGATGTCGTTACTACACAGTTTGTACCATGTTTCAGCCCACAAAGGGGCATATTATTACGATGTTACTGTTTACATTTATAGTGTTGTACATCAATATTGCTCTTACTTTTTGAATCATGTATCAGGTATTTGCAAGTATTTTGGTTTCCATACCAAGGGTGTTTGGTGACGGAACATGAATTACTATATTTGTGTTTTCTAAATATATAATGGGATTATCTTCTGATGATGTTTCTAGCCCTGATGAAGTCGATGGGTTACTTCCCAAGATGAAACACGTGTTGGCTGAATCAAAGTTGAAATTATCATTTGGCATATAGACAAGGACTAGAATTGTGCTTGACTGGATTAAACTGGAATACTGGATGAACCACATAAAAGGACTGAATTGTTGTACTTCAATATGCAACAATATTGGATTTAATTAGGATACGTTGATTTGGTTCTTGTTTTTTTTTCAAACAAAACACATATTTACATATATAAAATTTGTAACAAAAGAGAAAGATATGATTTATTATGCTCTTTAGTGTGTGTCTTAAATGTGGATTGCTTCAACAACTGGATCAAGTATTGTGCAGACTCTCTGGCACCCATCAAACCCAACAAGCAAAGGAAAACCAACAAGCAGGTGACTTGGTACACAGAGGACTTCTGTGACTCCAGCCTACATTCCAAACAACTAGAAAGAAAATAGAGAGCCAGTCATGAAACAACTGGCAGAGCCACCTACAAGGCAGCACTCAGTGCCACCAGCAACTGAGAGACACCAAGAAAGGAGCGGTAGCTGAACGCATCCAAGGAAGTTCTATCAGCTGCATGGGAATCTTCTCAATTGTCAAGGAATTCATCACAACCGTGGCCTCACAGCATCAACTCCTCCCACCAACTCTGCAACAAACTATCATACTTCTTCCACAGCAAAATCACTACATCTACAACAACTTCACACACCACTCAGACCCTAGAGATCTCATCCCTAACCTGCCCATCACCTCCCAAAACATCCACCTGAATGATTGGAAAACTCTCAAAAGTGAAAATACAGAGAAGATCATACAGATCATCCACTTGTGGGACCCGACAGCTCTATGCCCAAACTACATCTTCAGCCTTGGAGCACAGCCAATCAGCACCACCCTTACCCACATCATCAAAACCTCTATTTCATCCATCACATTCCCGAAAGACTGAAAGCATGCAGCAGACAATGAGCTCCTCAAGAAGACATTAGCTGACCCAAACTAACTAACAACTTCTGATTGATCTCCCTCCCCCCTTACCCAGCCAAAGTGATAGAGAAGGCCATCAACAGGCAACTCTCAAGCCACCTCGAACAACACAACTTACTGGATGGCACTCAGTCAGGTTTCAGAAAAAACACAGCACCAAAACAACCCTCATCAGAGCCACAGAAAACATCCACACCATCATGGACCGAGAAGAAACAGCAGCCCTCATTCTGCTCGACCTCTTAGTGCCATTATACACAATCTCCCACAGCACACTCATTAGAAGACACAAGATTGGAATCCAAGGACCAGCTCTAAGCTGGATCTGTTCCTTCATCATGGGAAGAACCCAAAACCTCAAGCTCCTCCCTTTGCTTTGGTGACCAAGAACCTGATCTTCAGAGGCCCCCAGAGATTGTCTCTCAGCCCGATCCTGTTCTACATCTACATGATTGCACTCACTAGCATCATCCGCTCCTAGGGCATTGAAATCATCTCCTACGCTGACAACACTGTACTCATCCGCTCCTTGATGGACAATATAACAAACAATCAGATCCCACTTCACTAACTGTATGACCTTGGTAGCTGAATGGATGAGAATCAACTGTCTAGTTCAACTCCAACAAAACGGTGGTACTAGTTTTTGGAAACAAGACCTCCACATGGGACGACACCTGGTGGTAGACAGAACTAGGACCAACACACCCACCACCCACTCCACAAATCTGGGGATCATCCAGCATGACAAACTCTACATGATGGCACAGGTCAACTCAGTGAGTGCTGACTGCTTCCACATCCTTCTAGTGGCTGCCACAAAACATCAGACGTACCATCATGCAAGCACTCATCACAGGCGGACTTGTCTATGGCAGCACACTCTATGACAAAATCAACAAGTATCTCCTACATATACTTCAGATCATACAGAACTCTGATGCAAGACTCACACTCAACCTCCCTCACCGCACCCACAATGCAACTCACCTCACCTCACCTTAGGGAGCACCAGTGGTTATCCATTCTCAAACACAGCCAATCCAAACTTCTGATGCATACCTACAAAGCCCTGTACAACACTGGACTAGCATACCTAAACAACCACATGCATTTTCACCAGCCTACTCGACACCTAGGCTCAGCCTCAATATCATTTGTGCACATATCCCACATTCACAAAAGCAGATGCAGCTCGTTCTCCAACATTGTACTGAAAGCATGGAATGACCTCCCACAGCATATCAAAGCCTCCTTCTCAATTTTGAGTTCCACAAGCAGCTGAAGACCTGGCTTGTTGAATAAATCTGCAGAGATCACATGCTAACACACTTGCTATAGAGCCTAGATACCCTCAAATGTGGTTGGTGTACTCTACAAATCGACATAACATAACATAACTTAAAGGAGCACCAGATATTTTCCAACTTCGGTTTCTGAAGTGCTTGTAAAGTAGTGTGACTGAAGAGGGGGATGTATGGAAGACTCCATTGGCAACCTTTAGTAGAAAGCAATGCACCTGGGTTGATGAATGTACATATCACATTCCAAATGAGCATTCATTTTTCATATGGAACAAGATGGACATCTATTCCACATCTACTTAAATTGCATATTGATGTATTCTTCTAACTACATCCTGCAAACACCAGGTAAAGGCAGTTGTGTGAGGTGAGTCTATATGCTAGACTGGATAAGTTAGAATTCTATGTGTAAGAGGGGCCGTACCTGTGGGATGCTATCTCTTAAGGAAAAAAAGCTAAGAGACAGTCGCAGACATAAGCTTTTCTTAATTAAATTAATCTCAAAGACGTGGAAGATATTTGAGAATGCTGTTGCACTTTAGTGGCATCTATAAAATGTAGAATGTTCGAAGGTGTTGTTCTCAATGGCCATTTGGTGATCATGGTGTCTTACATCAGCCAGTTGAGGGGCCATCTAAAGTGGGGGCCATGTCCCTGACATGCTGGGAGAACTCTCCAGGAGCTTGTTGTAGTGGGTTTTAGAAATGTTTCCTCTTTTTGGCTGAATGTTTTCAGAACTCGCATGTTGTGGGGTGTGGCAAACAGAGGGGCAAAGGTTGGGTGATGTTCAAGGGACAGAGATAAGAAAGACAGAAGGACAAAATGGCCGGTGTTATGGGGAGCGGGCAGAGCCAATGGCGTGGAGCTGGGGACAATTGGAGAGTCATGGAGCATTCGTAGCATCTCCCACATCCACATGAGCTGCTGCGTGTCAAAATATATGACAAAGTAGTGGCACATTTTAGCTTTGATTTATGATTTGCCACAGGGTGACAGACAGTTTTACAGGTGGCCCACCAAATGCTAAAATAGACTTTAAAAGGTTGGGGGCAGATGATTCCAATATTCAAATTAAGGGAGTATTCTCACAAACACATGGCCATGGAAAGGAGAATCCAGTGCTCTAATACTAAAAAAGCAGAATGAGGGCGAGTGTATTTGCAATGTGACTTGTTCTCAAACGAGACAATGTTTTAAAGAGAGAGCAAATTATTTTGAAATAATTGCAGACTATCATAATCTGGTAGCTCAGAAGATGGTGAAATGTGTGAAACTGTGACAATCATGGTGGACAGTATTCAGCTTTATCAAAATGTAGTGATAGGTTATAAGAGAACCAGTACATCGCTGGAGTAAAATTGGATATATATTCTGATAACCCAAATCAGTCTCTGAAATAGATCAGTAACAGCGTATTTCTGGGCCATCTTGGAACCAAAAGACCATATGTTTGGTTACAAGATGTTTCTGGTGATCGACAATTAAAATAACGGGGATCAAGAGTTAAAGACCCTGGAATGGGAGGAGCCTGCTAGACACTGGATTACACCATTTTTTTATCGCAGGTTTCACCCTGCTTCAAACAGGTGATAAATATCTGTGAGGAAGATTTAGAGGTGTTGAATGCGTGGCGGAAAAGGCAAGTGGGTTGCTGGGATGCTGGGTGCTATCCAGGGGGAGCCTGGGCCTGGCTGTGCCTCTGCCTTGAAGTGTGTGTGTCCCTCTCTACTTGCATTGTGGCTGGTTGAGAAGACACATATGATAAAACTAAATCGGATTTTTCCTTACCAAGGAATTTTAGATTTGGAAACACCACACACCCCAAAGCCGACCTGAGGGGTATACCTGAGGGGAGACCACTCATAGCAACGCGTAATAGGGCCCGTAGTGGATTGTGAATGTTCTTGTCTAGTCTGTAGCAGTGTTATTAGATTTCATCATTGATATGCCTATACAACAACCCAAATTAAAAACAGATTAAAATTAAAATGCGTGCCTCAGAGAAACCCTGGCAGAGAAATTTCAACATACTGGATAAGGGCAGCTTCTAAGTATACATGTAAGAGTGTTAAGCCTCATTCCCTAGAGGAGAAAAAAGCTCATTAGTAAAATTGTGCTTGAAATGGCACCAGCCTGAAACAAGAACTCTTCATCCAATGCAAGTAATGGGAAACCCATCAGCTTGTTCAAATATCATGCCTTTGCAGCTCCTTTGTGGCTTCCTAGAAAACCGCTTTGTTTACAAAAAATCTAAGCACAACATGAAAGATAATCAGAATAACCCACCCTTTGAACCATTTACAGTGTTTCATTTCACTCCTACTCTTCTTACCCTTACCAAACATAGACCACTAAGGTCTGTTCACCTCTTGATAACCTCACAATTCCAGGAACTAAATAATTTAAGCAAACTGTTCTCTTGACTTCTACCCACTTATATTTTTAAAGTAATAATCAAACAATGTTCTACCCCATCATCCCCTTTCCTAAACATTTTAGCAACCCACTGAAAAATGGTGAAATATTACACTTTGAAACAGCATGTTAATCCTCTCCTGAAAGTCCTTCTCCCAATCCCACTGGCCCAAATTATTAAAAACCAATCTCAAACATTCAATTTCCAGGAAAATTGATTGAACAAGCAATCTAAATTCAATTCAAAATACTTTGAAGCAAATAACCTTATATATGAACAGCAGGTGAATTTTGACCCCAGAAAAGCACCAAATTAGCTTTAATTTGGGATGATCTAATGAAACAAGAAGATATGAAGTGTGCCGCTGTTATTTTTTCTCAAGCTGCAGGCTGCATTTGTTACTCATCACTAAATGATTTATTTCAGAAATAAATTATAGACAAATCAAACAGAACACTACCATTTACAATTCTGGGGTATTATAATTAACATTCATTTGTTTGTCAGAGAACTCAAAAAGTTATAATATGTGATCTTCATGATTAGAAAATATGGAAAAAGGTGGGATATTTAAGCAAAATGGCACAGTAGACGTGCAATCTGGCAACTCCTACTGCCCGAGTGAAATCCTTAAACATCCTGCCTGCATAGTGCAGAAGACTATGCCATAGGGGGTGTGAATCGCCCCTAATAACCATCATTGTGTAGCCCGACATCCTGGTAGTGCTGCAGTTGCCGTACATGGCTGCAGTGGGATGGTGACAGAAAGGCCTGACACCGGTCTGGATCTGGCGACCCAACCCCAGCCTGGTCACGATGATGGCCCTGAAGAGGTAAGGCGCCTTCCCCACGCAGCTTGGAGGATCTGCTGTGGAAGTTTTCTCCCTGGTCTAGTAGCGTGGGGAGCAGGATCCCACTCATCGGAGGTCCTGACTTCGGGTCTGCTAAGATAGGGCTGTGCAGACTTGCAGTGTGATCCGAGGCCTAAAGGAGGTTGGCCCGGATCCCCGGGGTCTGTGAGGAGTGGAGTTGGGGTCCTGAAAATGGGAGTCAGGGGAGCTGTAGAACTATTAACCACTGGCTACACGCCTGGAAAGAGGGTGGGGAGGACACCTCTACACATCCACGTATTCAAATTGCACTCATGGTGTAGTGTCAGTTTTCCCTTCCTTCAACAGGAGGTACATGGGGTCAGCAATAGGCTAGGTATGGTAATCTCTGCATATCTTAATCATTATTTATCTGTCCACTCCCTCCTTTTGGTCACACTGATTTCCGGGTGGATGCGACCTAAAATACCACTGTGGAGACTCTGCACAGAGATGCTTGAGGACAGAGCACTCAGAGAAAATGTGAAATACTTCACTAATCTCTTCATTTGTGAGAATAAGCACACCACTGAGAGTAGACTAAGTGAATGCGGGGTTTTCAAGGTGGAGTTGAGGGGGGAGTGCATGGGATACATTCACAGGATGCAGACACAGCTGGAGCAGGAGCTCACAGACTTAGAGAGACAGCAGGCAAAATGGGATGCTCAAACTGACCCTGGACACTGTGGCTTGCAGACAACAGGTGCAGTTTAAGAGGCAAAATCAGAGACACCTGGTCCCACATTGACAAATACTCCCACACAGTATAGACAACAGCTATTTAGGAAAGGAGATAAGCCAGGCAGGCTGAAGCTGTGGCTGTTGAAAAGGGAATGACCCAATCTTCACTGCGTGGGGAGGACGGGACAAGCATAATGTCCCCTGACCAGATTAACATGGCCTGGGTGGTGTTCCTGCAACAAGGATTTATGCAGGGGCCGCTGGCAGATGCAGAGGAGCTAGAGGAGTACCTCTAGGCAGCAGTGCTGCATAGGGTCAGTCAGGAGCATCAGATGCTCCTGAAGGCCCTGCTGACAGTGGAGGGGATGGGTGAAGTACTGACGGAGGAAGGCACTTGGTACAGATGGTCTCCTGGTGGAGCTGTATCAACTCTTGCCGGTTGGCTCACTGGAAAAACTGCTAGAGGTGTATCTGGTTGCAGCATAGTATAAGAGAGCAGACTATAATAATGTTGTCCAAGGATGGAATGACCTGACTGACCTAGCATCAATCAGGCCCCTCCCTATGCACAGCACTGATCTTAAAATACTCTGCATAGTCCTGGCCAGCACGTTGGTTGGAGAGGTCTGAAGACTAAAACATCCTGATCAAACTAAGCTAGCCCAGGGTAGGAGTGCCATGTATAATCAACGGCATCTGAACCACATCACCACCATGTTTGTCTGCTCCACAGGATGCGATGCAGTGGTGCCCCTGGATATAGAAAGGGTATTCAACACAGTATGGTGGCACTATTTGTGGGCGGTTATGCAGAACATGGGATTCGGTTCCAAATACATTAAATGGGTGACACTCACACTTGTGTCCAGTGGCATGATTTATACAGAGAGACTGATCTCTAACCCCTGGGAGATGGGAAGGGGCCCAAGGCAGGGATGTCCTCTGTATCATTTGCATTAGCAATGGAGCAGCTGATGAGCATGCTTCGTGACAGCTTGGTCCGTGTGGGGTCCATCTGGGTGGCAGTCCACATTTGGTGTACCTATACTTTGATGATGCCCTCTTCTACCAATGGGGCCTAAAGTGATGTGTCCCATTGCTGTTGGAGGAACTGAGCAAATATGCTGCAGTCTTGGGGCAGCTTGTAACATCCCCAGCTCATTAATGTGCCCTGTGATCACATCCCTGGCTCATTAATATCCCTGGCTCATTAACAGTTGGGAGCATCAGATGCTCCTGAAGGCCCGCTGACCGTGGAGGGGATAGGGGAAGTACTGACTGACATGAAACAGGGGAAGACACTGGGTACAGATGGCTTTCCAGTGAAGCTGTATCAACTCTTGCTGGTGGGCTCACTGGAAAAACTGCTGGAGGTGTCTCTAGTAGTGGGAGAGTTGCAGCATAGTATAAGAGAGTTGACGATAATGCAGTCTTGGTTGCATACAAACAGGTCCAGTTTGTTTCTCTTGGTGCAACTGGTATGGGGGATCCTGAACTCCAACAGCAGCTATGTCTGCACTGGGATGGGAGGGCTTTGAATATTTAGGGATCTGGGTAGCTCGAGACCTGAAATCTCACTATGCACTCAATGTAGAGAGGATGGTGAAGGGGCTGGCCAGTAGGTTGAGATCTGGACAATGTTTCCACTTTGTGTGATGCAGTGAATATCAGTGTTGGAAATTGTCTTCCTGTGATGCTGCCTATATGTGCAGAACCCAATGCGCCAGATCCCATCCAGCGACATTTGCACAGTTGAACAGACTGTTAGGATGACTGTTTTGGGTAGGCAGTAAAAGTCGGGTCAAGCTAGACACACTTAAGCCCCTTAGGTGGAGTGGAGGTCTTAGACTGCCGGATTCTTATCTATTCCATGCGGCATCTCAACTCCAGCATGTGGTACAGTGGTTGGATGAAAAGCTGAATTGGGAAAGGAGCCTCCTGGTGGGAACCTATGACCCATATACACTTCAGAAGGTTCTTATGATGGGAAGCATGGTCCCTGATTACCTCCTCTACTTGCTGCGCCAGATGTTTATGGTTTGGCGCTGAGTGGTTTTATGTAGAACACACTACGGTGAGGACTTGCCCCTTTGCATACTCAGACCATTCTCCTTCTATGAGATATGTAATTCGAGTAGTGGCACGAGGGAGGATGTGGGATGACGGGAGACCTCTATGACAATAAATCATTGACCATGTTTGACCAACTCCAAGAGCGATTTGGAATTGGCCCTGGTCAGTTTTTGCAGTGCGCCCGACATTGCATAAACGAGTTTGGGGTGTCTGGATCACATTTCCAAATGAACCACAGGAGCATGAGTTATGACGAAGAATAGGGGGCCTGGTGGGCTGCAGGCGCCTCATCATGCACCTTCTTGTAGCTTTGCTGAAGGTTTGTGGGACACGTTGTGTACAAAAGAGAGATGCAGTGTAGACTGTGGGGAGGATCTGACTCACTCAGAGTGGTGTAGAGCCTGCAAGCAGGTCTACTTTGTGTCACCTAACGTCTGCTTTAAACTCATACAGCATCAAAACTATTTGACCCCCCTCAGACTTTCCAAAATATATCCTGACTCTTCTTCCAGTTGTGGTAGATGTGGTAAGTTCTCCACAAGTTTCTGCATATGACCTGTGACTGTGGGCAACGGTCTGGCTTTTGGAGGGAGTGGTTGGTATTTTGTCACACATAACAGGGGTTTTGCTGCCACAAATGGTAATACTCTGTTTACTAGGAATGCTCCCACAGAGGAATAAGCTAACAAAGATGCTGGCCCGAATGGTAGCTGGTACCGATAGTACCAGCAAGATGCTGGATCACTCTCAGTTGACAGGCACCCCGGCCGCCAGATATTTTGGCTTGAAGGCGTGACTTACTGGAGTGGGCATTGGCAGTTGAGCACCATATTAAAGCACCTGCAGGGACAAGCATGCAGCGGAGATGTGAGAGGAAACAATTCTGAATATAGCAGATTCCCCCTCTCCCTGTGACACCTCATAGTGAAGGATGCAGCTGGGAAACCTGTTGGAGTATTAGGTGAATAGATAGTTGAATTATGGCACAACTGGAGGGGGGTATTGCTGAAGGTCTGGAAAGAAATTGTACTACATGTAACATGACTGCACCAATGATATTGTTATGTATTGACTTTCCTATACAATAGGTTGCTGAGAATTCATTATCAAATACGATTCTGCTCATTTTTCCTATAAGTACTCGCCACCACCCATGGATTCCCCAAGCCTAAGACCGCCTAGTGCTACCCCCATCCAAAAGAACCTCAAATAATCGACAATACCCCTCTCGCTGCAGCAATAACTCTCCCTGGGTGCCATGTTATTGCACCCTAGTGGACATGTGACCCACCCTCCCGAAACCTCCAGTGCCCCTTTCGAAAATGTTAGCTTCAACCACATAAACTCTAGACCTCATAACTCATAACTCAAGTCATCCTTTGTCAACATCATTAACTTCATTGGCCCAGTTCAGCATTCAGAATGGAAAGCCATACACAAACCATGTTAATACTCAATTAGAAATCTAATGCAGAAATTCCTGAGCCTCTATTAAATCAGTAAACATATGGATCTCCCCTTTGACCAATATTTTTAACTTTGACTGTTGTGCAGTTGTTGCTTGAGCAACTTGTGCTTTAAACAAATACAGCATTTTATTTTAACAAAGTCCTTTAAAAGGCGTGATGCGGCAGCCGACATATCAGAAAAGATACAACAATGAGGCATTTCTGATGTTGAAAACTGTTTAGTCTCAATGGCCTTCGCTAGTATGTGCTCTTTAAAACAATAGTCGGCAAAGTTCACAGGATAGTAAGTGGCAGTTTTGAATCGGATCCGATATGCACCAGTAATAGTCAAATCGCATGAATATTCTTGCAAAACATGATTCTTAATAAAGGAGTCCATCCACTGAAGAATCTGAGGGCCCACCAAATGCTCAGGAACACCAACTATTTAAAGATTAGAATGCTGTGAGTGATTTTCTAACTCTTCAGTTTTATGTTCCAATAAAGATTTGTGCTTCCCGATCTGACTGACTTCCCCCTGCAGTGAGGTGACTTGATCCTCTATTTGTGATATTCTGGATTCAACTTCCTGCAGTCTTTCAGGAATATGCGCTATATCTTCTTTAATTTTAGACAGCCTCTGGTGCAAGGCTGTGATTTCAATTGCTTGAAAAGCCTTGAGTTCTCTAATTTCATCCAAGATAACATTGAGCATAGTCTTGATTTTGGACTGTGCAGCGGGTCTTACATCCTCCTGATCATTCTGGTGCTGCATCTCCTGCGCCCACGATGGTACTGCAGCCTAGAGATGCTTTTGCAAGCTTTTCAGTAAGCTAGGATCTGAGCTTAAGGACTGGCGGAACCTGATACTCAATGGCCCTTGGAAAAGGTGAATCAAAGGATGAACCTATTACAGGGGCTGTGAATGAAATGGTACAGAAATATCAGAAGACTGAAGTGAACCTGAGTAGCCCGATGACACTACTTTTCCTTTTTCAAACAGAGGATACTCTTTCGTTTTGGATTGGTTCATATTAATGTCTAGCATGTTAGCCATGGTTGTGTCATTTTTCTTGTTATTGTGATTATTCTCACTCATTTTGTTACCCTCGTTCTTATACTTTCTGGCCTCCTCTGTTCTAGAGGAGTTTTGCCACTGCTGTAATGCTCTGTGCTCTCATCACCTGAGGATCACTTAGAGTCTACACCTCTCCTTCCTCGTCGCCAAAATCTTCTTCTGAGCTTCATTGGCTTGTTTTCATTCCTGACCTCTGGCAAAACTGAAAACTGCAATCTGCTCTAGCAGGTGTCGACTTCTCTTGAACAGCATGCTTTTTTGCTCTGAAGGCTGAGGCAGAGTCTGAGTTGCGAACAAGATTGGCAGTTTTTTAATATTTTGCTATATTTACAACTGTCTTCACTCTTTATTTAATCGGGTGGGCACAAAAGCTAGCCATCGATTATAAATAGGGTATGAATAACAAGCCCCGCAAAGATAACAGTGTTAGTTGCAGGGCACTTAAGGCTGACACTTAGGGAAGACCTGCTCAGCGACCCACAACCGAGTCAACATGCAAAAGCCTAACGAGCAGCCAAAGTACTTACCCACGGTGTGAAACCTGGCAGCACTCCCCGTGCTGAATGTTTCTTAAAGCAACCGTGTTGGAGGGCACTCAGAGCAATTATTGTATCTGATCCAACATAGAATTGTGGGCACCAGTTCTAACTTCAGTCTATAACTGTATGTAAAGGCAGAAGATAGTGCCGGATTCATGGCGGGGGTCACTAATAAACCCTATATTTAAGAAAGGCAATACCATCAGCTGATTACTCTTCAAAATGTTGGAGCAAAGTATTTTGTCAGCCTATAATTGTGTGAATTGCACGACTGGGCAGCAGAAAATAAAATTGTACCACTAAATCAAACAGGGTTTACAAAAGGAGTTTGAACTGAGACTAATATTTTGACCTTGTCTTTGTTAATGGATAAGCAAACCCTTAAGAAGCAACCAATGTATCTTTGTTTTGTCGATTTTAAATCCGAATTTGATTCTGTGAATCAGAATTTGCTTTGGAAGAAACTTACAGTATTGGGTTTTCCACCTGGTCTTCTTAAAGTAATTCAGCTTTTTACCACTAACACTTGGGTGAGGATACAAGTTGGGGATGGAACTGTTTTGTCAAGGAAAATACATACTCATCAGGGTTTAAAACAAGGCTCCGTCCTGGCACCCTACCTATTTAATTAGTTTTTAGCAGATTTGTCAAACAAACTTACTGTAGTAAATTCACACGCACCAAGGCTAGGACTTATGTGCATCTCCAATCTGTTTTATGCAGATGATGTCATTCTTATCAGCCAATCAAAGATTGGGTTACAGAGACTCATGGGAACGCTATCAGATTATTCTGAGAAAACTGGGCTGATAGTGAATTTAAATAAGACGAAGGTAATGGAGTGCAGCCATAGAAAAAATTAAAATTATAGATGTTATTTAAATGGAGAATTGGTGGAGCATTTTCAATTTTATAGATATCTGGGAGTATTGTTTGATGAATGTGGATGTTTTTCCCAACATAAGAAAGAGCTTAGAAGAAAAGGTATGCCACTGGGTTTAGCATTTTCATCCCTAAAATGATCCCCGAATGGCCCTAGTACTCCACCATTAATAAAAGTGATATGAGCCAAGCTGGTACCCAGTTGAAATTACGGTAGTGAAGCACTGTCAGGACGCGATGCAGTATGCTTAAATACAATAATAATAAAAGTGTACAGGCAGCTATTTAGCCTACCGCAAAACACATCTCCGGCACAAATATGATTGGATTTTGGGCAAGTCAACAAGATAATAGCCAGAAAAGGGGTCTATGCAAAGATTTGGTACAGGTTAAGAATGAATAAGAAGAACAACTTGTGCCAGGTGCAGTGGCAAGAACTTCAGAGAAACAGCAGGATTCCTGCGTCTCTTTACTTGAAGCTGGCAATAAATGATTTGGGTTTGCACAATATTTGGGAAAGTGCTCCATCTGTAGCATGTTTTAAGAGAGTAGTAAGCAGAAATATGAAAAGGCTGTCTATGCTGAAAGATGAAGAATTATTATCAAAAGGATCATATGCAATGGGAATGTTGAATGATTATACGTTCCTTCAATATGGACTATATTTTGAAGCAGGGTGGTCCGCTTTTCTAAAATTAGGATTTTTGCATTGCCAATTGGGGAAGCTGCCTGGTGACATGTGTGAGTCCATAACCGGTTCTGTGCTGGGGACGTCACGGTTACGTCACGTGGCACAGTGCTGCTGTGCCAAGGACGTAACCATTACGTCTTCGTACTGGAGCATGGGGGGGGGCGCAAGTGCTCCCCCGTGAGCCTCCCCCCCCAAGACAGGGATGGAAGGAGAATCGCTTCCCCTTCCACCCTGCCCTCCCGAACCCCTCAGTGATATCTGATGAGGTCAGCGTGCCATCACACGCTGACCTCATCAGAGGTCGCCTCCTATCGCACTGGAAGCATGGCTTCCAGCATGAGTGAGGAGAAACTGATTAGTTTCTCCTCAGTACGGGGGCAGGGGAGGTCAGGGAGGCATGAAAAGGAAAGGAAAAGCTTTTCCTTTCCTTTTAATGTCTCTCTGAGCATTCCTGCATCGCAATTGCGTAGCTTGTGCTGCAGGAATGCCACTGGACACCAGGGTGTTTTCTTTGCTTTTGTTTATTACTTTTATAAGGGGAGCGACCCCTTAGGCAAGGATCGCTCCCCAGCGCACAATTTCATTATTAAGCCTTTTCTGCCCCCCCCCGGGGGCAGATCGGCCTATATTAATTTAGCCGATCAGCCACGAGACACCAGGGATTTTTTGTTGTTGTTGAAATTGTCATAAGGGGAGTGACCCCCTTTGGCAAGGGTCGCTCCTCAAGGGGGGGGGCTTTTTTCTAAAGCCATTTCTGCCTCCCTGGGGGCCAGATTAGCCTATATTAATTAGTCTGATCTGCCCCGGGGGGGGGGGGGGCAGAAGCCATTAGACACCAGGGATGTTTTTTTAAAAATTATGTTTATAAGCGGAGTGACCCCTATGGCAAGGGTCACTCCCCAGGGGACAATTTTATTATTTGGCCTTTTCTGCCCCCCCGGGGGCAGATTGGCCTATATTAATTAGGCCGATCTGCCCCCAGGGGAAGCAGAAGCCACTAGACACCAGGGATTTTATTATTAAATTGGCATAAGGGGAGCAACCCCTTTGGCAAGGATCGCTCCCCTGGGGGACACATTTATTTTAACCCATTTCTGGCCACACCCCCAGCCCAAATAAATGGGGACAAAGTTGTTCTGCCCATCAGTGGACAGATGGGGAAATTACCCCTGATCCACTCCCGGGGGGGGACAGAAAGCCTTCTAGAGGCCAGGGGATTAAAAGGTGAAGGGGTAACAGTCTTTCAGGTCTCTCCCCAACACTAAAACATCTTATCCTGTGGCAAGCAAGAGGACATTTGATTATTTTGGGGTTTGGTTTAACATTTGGGCCATGAGAGCTTGTCTAACTCTCAAAACCATCCCACTTGGAATGGTGAGGGCTACACTTTTGGGATTTTGGGATGCTGCCATCTAGAAAAATCTACGAGATCTAGACATATCTAAAAAATAAACATCTGCAAGAGTCCAGGGTGGTGTGCTTCACATGCACCCGCACCATTTTATATCCATAATGTCCTGCAAACCTCCAACTTTGCTTGAAATCACACATTTTCCCCACTTTTTGGTGATGGAACCTTCCGTAATCTGCAGAAATCCACAAAATTCCTACCACCCAGCATTGTTGCATCTATACCGATAACAATTCTGCCCCACTCGTCAGCCTAAAATCATTTTTTTTCAAACTGCTCTTTTGGACCTGCTTTGGTCCCCCCTCATTTTCAACCTGTTTTTGGCTCTTCCCTTTCACAGGCACTTGGCTCACCTACACAAGTGAGGTATCATTCTTATCGGGAGACTGAGGGGAACATTGGTTGCCAGTGAAGTGATGCCACACAGAAATGAGGGGAAAATTTGATTTTGTAGCTAAATTTGATTATTCTGGGTAAGAAAACATTGGGGGATCCACACATGTCACACTTCCCTCGACTTCCTCAGGTGTCTAGTTCTCAGAAATGTCTGGGTTTGGTAGGTTTCCCTGTATGGCTGCTGAGCCCAGGACCAAAAACACAGATGCCCCACCGCAAAAAAGGTAGTTTTGTATTTAATAATTTTGATGTGTCCAGGTAACATTTTGGGGCATTTCCTGTTGGGGGCACTACCCACATCGGGACACCTGGGCAAATACTGTGTGGAAGTTTGTGGCTCCTCTCAGATTCCAGAAATTTCTGCCACCCAAATGTGAAGAAAAGTGTTTTTTTGCCAAATTTTGAGGTTTGCAAAGGATTCTGGGTAAGAGAACCTGGTGAGAGCGCCACAAGTTACCCCATCCTGGGTTCCCCTAGATGTCTAGTTTTCTAAAATGTATAGGTTTGCTAGGTTTCCCTAGATGCCGGCTGAGTGAAAGGCCAAAATCCACAGCTAGGCAAGTTCCAAAATACAAGTCAGATTCCAATGTTAAATTGTGATGTGTCTATGTTGCGTTTCCTGTCGGTGGCACTAGGCCTACCCACACAAGTGAGGTACCATTTTTATTGGGAGGCTAGGGGGAACACAGAATAGAAGAACAAGTGTAATTGCCTTTTGTCTTTGTCTACATTTTTTCCTTCCAAATGTAAGACAGTGTGTAAAAAAGACATCTATTTGAGAAATGCCCTGTAATTCACATGCTAGTATGGGGACCCCGGAATTCAGAGAAGTGCAAATAACCACTGCTTCTCAACAGCTTATCTTGTGCCCATTTTGGAAATACAAAGGTTTTCTTTGATACCTATTTTTGACTCTTTATATTTCACCAAATGAATTGCTGTATACCCCGCATAAAATGAAAACCCATTGCAAGGTGCAGCTCGTTTATTGGCTCTGGATACCTAGAGTTCTTGAAGAACCTACAAGCCCTATATATCGCCACAACCAGAAGAGTCCAGCAGACATAACGGTGTATTGCTTTTGAAAATCTAACATCGCAGGAAAACATTACTGAGCAAAACGTGGAGAAAAATGGCAGTTTTTTTCCCCTAATTTCAATATTTTTTTATTTCAGCTGTTATTTTCTGTAGGAAAACCTTGTAGGATCTACACAAATGACCCCTTGCTGAATTCAGAATTTTGTCTACTTTTCAGAAATGTTTGGCTGTCCGGGATCCAGAATTGGTTTCACATCCATTTCTGTTGCTAACTGTAAGGAGGCTAAAAGCACAAAAATAGTAAAAATGGGGTATGTCCCTGTAAAATGCCCAAAATATGTAAAAAATGTGGTTTTCTGATTCAAGTCCGCCTGTTCCTGATAGCTTGGAAGATGGTGATTTTAACACCGCAAACCCTTTGTTGATGCCATTTTCAGGGGAAAAACCACAAGCCTTCTTCTGCAGCCCTTTTTCCATTTTTTGAAAATACTAAGGGGGTCATTACAACCCTGGCGGTCAAAGACCGCCAGGGCTGTTTTGGCGATTCCACCGCCAACAGGCTGGTGGTTCAATCTTGGCTATTTTGATGCAGTGATAATCCGCCTGGGCAGCGCTGAACTGCCAGGAAAAGGCTAGCGGTACGGGGAGTCGCGGGGCCCCCCGACAGGACCCCATGCAGCTTTTCACTGTCTGCTATGCAGACAGTAAAAAACGCGACGGGTGCAACTGAACCCGTCGCACACCGCAACACCGCGGGCTCCATTTGGAGCCGGCTCCTGTATTGCGGCCGAGATCCCCGCTGGGCCGGCGGGCGGCAACCAGGTTTCCGCCCGCCGGCCCAGCGGGGATCTCATAATGACCGCGGCGGGAGTGCGGCTGCATTGGCGGCCGCCCGGCGGTCAGATCTTGGCGGGAGGCTGTAGCCGCCCGCCAAGGTCATAATGAGGGCCTAAATGTTTGCTTTATTTTGGCTAATTTCTAGGTCTCCTCTACGGGATCCCACAAACTCTGGATACCTCTAGAATTCCTAGGGTGTTGGAAAAAAGGACGCAAAATTAGCGTGGGTATCTTATGTAGACAAAAAGTTATGAGCGCCAAGGGTGAACTGCCCCAAATAGCCAAAAAAAGGCTCGGCACAGGAGGGGAAAAGGCCTAGCAGCGAAGGGGTTAAAAGAAAGGGAGACCTTGACGGAGAGTTGCAGGTTATGTAAGTATGGGAAGAGGAATCTTATACACTTCTTTTGTATTTGTCCTGCCTTAGTGCAAGAATGAAGATTTCAGTTAAAATCTCTTTTTAACCAACAGGGTATACAATCATGCAGTCAAGCAGTAAGATCATGTCTTAAACCAGATGATCCAATGTTGAACTCCCCTACGGTGAAATTTTTAAAAGCGGCAGAGGAGCAGTTTTTAGTAAATCAGAGGAGAGACTTTCTGCGGCAGTAGGATAGTGGATAATAGAGACATCCTAACCGAATTAATTGCTGTATGAGATCTGCACAATTGTTAATTTTATTGTTGGAGTTGGTCAATCGCAGGTTATAGAACAGTTAACTGTTATGGATAAATGGTTTATTACCGTTTCTTAGGATGGTGCAGATGCTTAGAAGTCATTAACCTAGCATGTGTTAGATTACAAATAAATTCATGCTTAGCTGTATAAATTGAATAAAATACGCCAATAGACTGTTCGGTAAAAAAATTAAGTATTTAAAAGCTTATTTTATCAACAAATTGAGATGAAAAAAAAAAACTCTTCATCCATCTCAGTTCTGTCTATGAATTATTTTGTGGAAATGTATATGCGCAGTTGCACTTTCTTTGTATGTTGTCGAATTCATTTGAAATTGTCTATCTTATATTTTTTTTAAGAGAATGTAATAATAATGTATTTTAATTTTGGTTAAAATTGATGCTTTTAACATGATAATATAAATGTATTATTGTAATACTTTTTATCAACTGTACAATAAATGTATTCATTCATTTATTCATTCATATTAATTCAATTATTGTATCGCCATGACAATCGGTCCTGCAGATCGTAAGCCGCTTTCCCGAATTGCACAGCACTGAGGCCCATATTTATACTTTTTGACGCTGAACTGTGCTAACGCACTTCAGCATCAAAAAGTTTACCTCCGGCTAGCGCCATACCAAAACGTCGGCCGGGCATCATATTTATGGTATGATGCTAGCCGGCGGTAAGGCTAGGCTAGCATCATAGAAAAGGATGCTAGATGGGTTGGGGAGGCGTAGGGGGACAGGGGGATTATACTAGTACGGGCAGAGGCAAAAAAATGCCTCTGCCTATACTAGTGTCATTATTTGACATTAAAATCCCATGGACATGACTCCTGTCTCAGTTAAGACAGGAGTCATGCCCCCCAGCCCAATGGCCATGTCCCCTGGGCCTGGCCATTGGCAACAGTGCCATGTAGGGGACCCCAAGTTAGGCCCCCCTATGGCACTTCGAAAAAAAAATACTCACCTCAACCTACCTGGGATGAGGTCCCCCCCATCATTATGTGTCTTTCTGGTATGGGTGAGGGTGGGTGAGGGTGTCCCTGGGGCCAGGTAAGGGCACCTGTGGGCTCTTTCCATGGTCTCTGACCATGGAAAAAGGCCACAGGTCCCCTATCGCCAGCCCTGACCCAGGCGTTAAATAATGGCGCTAAGCAAGCTTAGCACCATTTTTTAAGACCCCCTTCCCCCGTGCTAGACTTTAGCACGGGGGATCAATATGGCACAAGGGCCATACCGTAAATTTCTGGATGGGAACACCTACCTTGCATCTCATTGACGCAAGGTAGGTTTTAATGTCCAGAACATGACGTTAACTCCATAACTTTGGCACTAGACGTGTCTAGCGCCAAACTATAAATATGGAGTTAAGTTTGCGCTGAATTAACGTAAAACAAAATGACGCTAATTCAGCGCAAACCGAGTATAAATATGGGCCCATGTTCCTCAAAACTGCCAGTTTGCCCCCTTCCATGCTTCAGAGCCTTACGTTCAGCCATGCAGCTGGCAGCTCTTCTCTGCTGTGGTGTCATTTGCATGGTGTTTTGATGACTAGAAGCGACCTGGAGAAAGGGGAGGGGCAAATCGTGCCTAGCAGCAGATCATGTGGGATACGGTTGCTGTCGAAGCTTCCAGTATGGTGTACACTTATTGGTTAAAGAGTATGAGTTTTCTAAAGGAGTGTGCTATTGGTTGGAGTTTTCAAATGCATTTGATATTTGAAGAGGACAGTTTTGTTTTCGCAAACTAGCTTTTGGCTTATGAACTTTTGAACTGGGTCCTAGTTAGCAACCTATAACAAATGGTCTGCCTGTGTAGTTTAGAAACACAAAACGGGTGTTAATCTTTATTTTTGTTAATTTTAGTGGGTGGTTTTGAAATTCTTCTTTATGATTGTAGGAAGTTGGCTCTGTATGTGCTATTTCAAAGTAAGGAATAGCATGCACAGAGTCCAAGGGTTCCCCTTAGAGGTAAGATAGTGGCAAAAAGAGATAATACTAATGCTCTATTTTGTGGTAGTGTGGTCGAGCAGTAGGCTTATCCAAGGAGTAGTGTTAAGCATTTGTTGTACATACACATAGACAATAAATGAGGTACACACACTCAGAGACAAATCCAGCCAGTAGGTTTTTATATAGAAAAATATATTTTCTTAGTTTATTTTAAGAACCACAGGTTCAAATTCTACATGTAATATCTCATTCGAAAGGTATTGCAGGTAAGTACTTTAGGAACTTCAAATCATCAAAATTGCATGTATACTTTTCAAGTTATTCACAAATAGCTGTTTTAAAAGTGGACACAGTGCAATTTTCACAGTTCCTAGGGGAGGTAAGTATTTGTTAGGTTAACCAGGTAAGTAAGACACTTACAGGGCTTAGTTCTTGGTCCAAGGTAGCCCACCGTTGGGGGTTCAGAGCAACCCCAAAGTCACCACACCAGCAGCTCAGGGCCGGTCAGGTGCAGAGTTCAAAGTGGTGCCCAAAACACATAGGCTAGAATGGAGAGAAGGGGGTGCCCCGGTTCCGGTCTGCTTGCAGGTAAGTACCCGCGTCTTCGGAGGGCAGACCATGGGGGTTTTGTAGGGCACCGGGGGGGACACAAGCCCACACAGAAATTTCACCCTCAGCGGCGCGGGGGCGGCCGGGTGCAGTGTAGAAACAAGCGTCGGGTTCGCAATGTTAGTCTATGAGGGATCTCGGGATCTCTTCAGCGCTGCAGGCAGGCAAGGGGGGGGGTTCCTCGGGGAAACCTCCACTTGGGCAAGGGAGAGGGACTCCTGGGGGTCACTTCTCCAGTGAAAGTCCGGTCCTTCAGGTCCTGGGGGCTGCGGGTGCAGGGTCTCTCCCAGGCGTCGGGACTTTGGATTCAAAGAGTCGCGGTCAGGGGAAGCCTCGGGATTCCCTCTGCAGGCGGCGCTGTGGGGGCTCAGGGGGGACAGGTTTTGGTACTCACAGTATCAGAGTAGTCCTGGGGTCCCTCCTGAGGTGTTGGATCTCCGCCAGCCGAGTCGGGGTCGCCGGGTGCAGTGTTGCAAGTCTCACGCTTCTTGCGGGGAGCTTGCAGGGTTCTTTAAAGCTGCTGGAAACAAAGTTACAGCTTTTCTTGGAGCAGGTCCGCTGTCCTCGGGAGTTTCTTGTCTTTTCGAAGCAGGGGCAGTCCTCAGAGGATGTCGAGGTCGCTGGTCCCTTTGGAAGGCGTCGCTGGAGCAGGATCTTTTGGAAGGCAGGAGACAGGCCGGTGAGTTTCTGGAGCCAAGGCAGTTGTCGTCTTCTGGTCTTCCGCTGCAGGGGTTTTCAGCTGGGCAGTCCTTCTTCTTGTAGTTGCAGGAATCTAATTTTCTAGGGTTCAGGGTAGCCCTTAAATACTAAATTTAAGGGCGTGTTTAGGTCTGGGGGGTTAGTAGCCAATGGCTACTAGCCCTGAGGGTGGGTACACCCTCTTTGTGCCTCCTCCCAAGGGGAGGGGGTCACAATCCTAACCCTATTGGGGGAATCCTCCATCTGCAAGATGGAGGATTTCTAAAAGTTAGAGTCACTTCAGCTCAGGACACCTTAGGGGCTGTCCTGACTGGCCAGTGACTCCTCCTTGTTTTTCTCATTATTTTCTCCGGCCTTGCCGCCAAAAGTGGGGCCTGGCCGGAGGGGGCGGGCAACTCCACTAGCTGGAGTGTCCTGCTGGGTTGGCACAAAGGAGGTGAGCCTTTGAGGCTCACCGCCAGGTGTGACAATTCCTGCCTGGGGGAGGTGTTAGCATCTCCACCCAGTGCAGGCTTTGTTACTGGCCTCAGAGTGACAAAGGCACTCTCCCCATGGGGCCAGCAACATGTCTCGGTTTGTGGCAGGCTGCTAAAACTAGTCAGCCTACACAGATAGTCGGTTAAGTTTCAGGGGGCACCTCTAAGGTGCCCTCTGTGGTGTATTTTACAATAAAATGTACACTGGCATCAGTGTGCATTTATTGTGCTGAGAAGTTTGATACCAAACTTCCCAGTTTTCAGTGTAGCCATTATGGTGCTGTGGAGTTCGTGTTTGACAGACTCCCAGACCATATACTCTTATGGCTACCCTGCACTTACAATGTCTAAGGTTTTGTTTAGACACTGTAGGGGTACCATGCTCATGCACTGGTACCCTCACCTATGGTATAGTGCACCCTGCCTTAGGGCTGTAAGGCCTGCTAGAGGGGTGTCTTACCTATACTGCATAGGCAGTGAGAGGCTGGCATGGCACCCTGAGGGGAGTGCCATGTCGACTTACTCGTTTTGTCCTCACTAGCACACACAAGCTGGCAAGCAGTGTGTCTGTGCTGAGTGAGAGGTCTCCAGGGTGGCATAAGACATGCTGCAGCCCTTAGAGACCTTCCTTGGCATCAGGGCCCTTGGTACTAGAAGTACCAGTTACAAGGGACTTATCTGGATGCCAGGGTCTGCCAATTGTGGATACAAAAGTACAGGTTAGGGAAAGAACACTGGTGCTGGGGCCTGGTTAGCAGGCCTCAGCACACTTTCAATTGTAAACATAGCATCAGCAAAGGCAAAAAGTCAGGGGGCAACCATGCCAAGGAGGCATTTCCTTACAATGATCCTGTGAGACTCTCATGTGAGTCTCATGTGAGTCAAGTGAGACTTGCTGTTTGGGCTCCGTATGATCCCGTGAGATTCTTGCGAGAGTTCCGTGGAAATTCACTAAGGAGCACCGTGCCATGTGGTCTTTCAACAATCCCACTAAGGTCTCATGAGAGTGAATGAAGGTGACAAAGAAAAAATTTGAAACAGGACAGTACTAGTGTCATAAAGTGTATAAAACAATCACAATGTAAACGAAATACATTACACCAATTATAACAAAAGTGTAAAAAGCTAACAACATGTGATTGTGGTATATGTAGTTTATGTAGTGTGGAGCAGATGGATTGTGTAAAGATGCAAGACTGAGATAATATTAGAGTCAACCAATAGATGATACTCCCACTACATGAATAAAAACAGCTGCAATGTGATAGGCTGCAAGGCTCGAAGGTTCCGGTGCTTATATCTCTTGCATAAACAAATATAGCTGAGGTGATTTGATTTAGGAATAAATTAATTTGATGTACTCAGCCACCTTGAAGAAACAGCTTCTTTTGCAGATATTTTAACATATTGTGTAATTAATGCATGGAGTCTGGGGTGTCTGTGACTTAAATAGTATAATATTTTAAGTACAGTTTAAAATGGTGTGCTTTTTAAGGGGGTTGTGATTATTCATCAGATTTGAAATGTAATTATCAAAAATTGTAATATTTAAAATTCTAGTAGTAATGTTAAAAAGTATTAATGTTCAAAATAATATAGACTTATCGATGTTCTGGAGGTAATGGAAGTTTTCTATTTGCGATGTGTATTTATTAAATTGTGTTTGTTGGAACTTTGTAACAAAATTAAGTGCTTTGTACTGATAAACTCTGTTTGGTATTCAAACTTAGCTGGGTACTTTTGTATTCATAGGTACATATTAAAAGATTTCAGTATTGAGCTATAGATTGCCTGTAGCAGTTGATGTGTTATGGAACCATTGTAGATACTATGGAGAAATTTGGAAGTTAATGATGTTGTATTACAACTCCAATGTAATAATCTTTTTTATATTTTAAATACGAGTGTGTGTTCTATTTTTATAGTACAGTGTAAGATGTAGTTAGATTGTTGGTCTTATATGTTGTTATCGTATTTCATGCAATCATATGTCACATGAGTAGTTTGTACTGAGGTGTTACTAGAGAGAGTGCTGATATCAAACTAAATCATACACCCAATTGACTCTGAGAAAAGGTGTTTGCAGTGGAGGGAATTCCTCACTAAAGCCTATGACACACAGGCTTCATTATATAGTGAGGTGTCAGCAGAGAGGCCATGGTATTATAAAGGTGAAGCATTCACCCTGTATATAGTTCTAATAAAAGAAGCCAGTCTTTCATCAAGTCTATCATATAACATCTGCAGTATGTGAACATGTGAGAACAGAGGGTTTCTCTAAAACCTTCAACACAGAGCATTTAATCAGTGCTGAGGTGTTACTGGGCAATCATAAACTGTGTTCACATACAGAAAAGGTCTTTGCAGAGAGGTGAGTTTCTCAGTAAAGATTTTCACACCCAACCGTCCCCCTGTAGAGAGGACTCAGCAGAGAGGCCATGCTGTCATAAAACATAAGCATTCACCCTATATAGAGTTGTAGGAAAAGAGGACAGTCTTTTATCAAATTGTACAATAGAGAATTAGCACCCTGGTATAATGTGATATAACAGTGCTACTGGTTCTCTAAAACGTTCTACACAGAACCTTTATCCTGTAAAGAGGTGTCAGTAGAGAGGATGCTCTTAGCAAGCCCAATTATACACCTTGTTTCCACAGAGAAAAGGAGTTCAGTGAGGCCATGGAATCTGAAGCATTCCCAGATTTAAAAGGCTGGGAATGCGTAAGATTCCTGCACCACCCCAGGGGTTGCGTAAAAGTGGTGCCACAGGAGAAATATCTTTATTTCTCCTCATAATGTCCTCCTTCTACGTTTACTGCATTCTGCAGCACACAAGGAAGGAGGAAAACACCATAAATTATTGTTTATATGCAGGAAGTTGTCCCTTCCTGCACACAAGCAATCATCCCTGCAGTGCAGGCCCCTTTGGACCCTGATGCAAGGGTGCCCACATTGGAGCTAAGCCTCCAATTGTGTACCAGCGCTGAGGAAAGTACAGGGATTTGTTGTATTGCTGTAAATACGATGCATCCCTGCACTTTCCTGAGGAAGGAACTCAATATTGCAAGATGGCTTTTGGCACGTGGTTGCGTCATTATATTGTAAATATGCCCCTGACTGTTGTAGCAAAGTGTACGACAGAGAATCTGCACCTTCTTAAAAATGATAACATAGGGCCTAATGTTTCTTTAATACCTTCTACTGAGAACATTTACTCTTTGCTGAGGAGTCAGTAGAGAGGCAGCTGTTAGCAAAACCAATTTTATACCCTGTTCACTCAGAGAAAAGGTGTTTGTAGATGGGGGAGTTCCTCACAAACGCCTTTTACACCCAGCCTTTGCCCTGTACTGAGGTGTCAGCAGAGAAGGCATACTGTCATAAAAACGAAGCGTTCACCCTGTATAGAGTTGTAAAAAAGAGCCAGCCTTTCTTTAAGCTGTATCATAGAGAATGTGCAGCCTGTTAAAATGTGATAACACAGGGCCTAGTGTTTCTCTAAAATGTTCTAGATGGAGCCTTTACCCTGTGCCGAGGTCTCACTGGAGTAGGTTGTAATAGAAAACCCAATCATAGACTTGTTTGCCCATAATAAAGGCCTTTCCAGAGAGCTGCGCTCCCTCACTAAAGCCTTTCATGGTCAGTGTTCATCCTGCATAGACATCTCAGCAGAAAGGACATGTCATAAAAGCCATGCATGCACACTAAACAGTTCTAAAACATGGGTCAGTCAGTCTTTATATCAAACTCTACCAGAGAAAATCTCCACCTTCTAAAAATGTGATAACACAGGATGTAGAATTACTGCAAAACCTTCTACGAAGAGATATCTGTGTTGAGGTGGCATTAGATAGGGTGCTCCTACTAAAGGAAATCATACACCCTGTTCATCAGGATAAAAGGTGTTAACAAAGGAGTTAGTTTATCACTAAAGCATGTGACACCCTGGTTTCACTCTATTGATAGCTGTCGGCAGAAAGCCCATGATGTCATAAAAGGGAAGCATTACCCTGTATAGAGGTATAGAAAAAGCAGCCACTCTTTCATCAATGTCTACCTTAGAAAAGCTGCAGCCTGTTAAAAGGTGATAATAGATGGCCTGGTGTTTCTTTGAAACCGTCTACACAGAGCTTTTACTCAATGCTGCGGTACTAGATAGCCTCCTCTTAGCAAACATAATTTTGCACCCTGTTCACCATTATTTGTAGAGGGATGAGCTCCTCATTAACACCTTTCACACCCAGCCTTCACTCTGTAGAGAGGGCACAGCAGAAAGGTCATGGTATCATATATTTCAAACATTCACCCTGTATACAGTTATAAGAAAGGGAGACAAAGACAGTCTTTCATCAAACTCTACCTTAGAAAACTTCAAACCTTGTTAACGTGGAAGTCCTGTAAAACCTTCTACAAAGAGACATTACTCTGTGCTGAGGGGTCAGTAGAGAAGATGCTCTTGGTCCCTCACTGAAGTGTCACTAGAGATAGCACTTTTATCAAACTAAATCATGCACCCTGTTCATCCAGATAAAATGTGTGTAGAGGTATGAGTTGCTCAGTAAAGCCATTTAGACCCATCTTTTACCCTACGCAGGTCTCAGCAGAGAGGCCATGTTGTTAAAAAACGAAAACTTTCTCTCTTTGAAGAGTTGTAGAAAATGTGTTAGTCTTTCTTTAATCTGTATCACAGAGATTCTGCAGCCTGTTAAAATGTGGTAACAGTGGGCCCAGTGTTCTACAGTGAGGCTTTACTTTGCGGTAAGGTGTCACTAACCAGTCTGCTTTTAGCAAAGCTAATCATACACCCTTTTCACCCAGAGAAAGGTGGTATGCAGAGGGGAGAGTTCCTCGATAAAGCCTTTCAATCCCAGCCTTCACCCTTTTAAGAGGTCATAGAAGGAAGGACATGTTATAATAAATTCTAAGCAGTCACTCTGTATCAAGTTATAAGAAAACGAGACAGTTTTTTAAAAATCAAAGTCTAACATAGAAAAGCTGCACTTCATTAAAATGTAATAACACAGTGCCTAATGTTTCTATTGTATGAACCCTACACAGCGCCTTTCCTCTTTGGTGATTAGAGAGTGTGCTTTTAGCAAACCTAATCATACACCCTGTTCATGCAGAGAAAAGCTCCTTGGAGAGGTGTGAGTTCCTCACTAAAGCCCTTCACTCCCAGTGTTCAAGCTGTAGAGAGATCTCAGCAGAGAGGCCATGTTTTTTTATTATAAAAAAAATGCATTCACCATGTATAGAGCTGTAAGAAAAGGAGCTAGCCTTTCATCAAATTCTGTCATAGAGAATCTGCACTTAGTAACAATGTGATTAGACAGGACCTAGCACTCCTCGAAAAAACCTCCACACAGACCTTTTACTCTGTACAGAGGTGTCAGTAGAGAGGCCTCTCTTAGCAAATCCAATCATACACCCCGTTCACCCAGATAAAGGGTCTTTGAACATGGTTTAGGTTGTCACTAAAGCCTTCCCCCCCCCAGCATTCACCCTGTAGAGAGAACTCAGCTGAAAGACCATGTTGTCATAAAACGCAAGCAGAGGGTGCTTTCACTAAACTTTATCATGCACCTTGTCCACTGTGAAAAAAAGTTCTTTGCAGAGAGGCCATTTTTTCACTTAAGCCTTTCACACTCAGCTTTCACCCTGTGTAAAGGTGTTAGAAGGAGGCAAGGGCCAGATGTGTTAAGCGTTTTTCCAGTCGCAAATGACCTGATTCGCAGCATGGAGCTGTTTGCGACCAGATAAATACATTTTGGTATGTATTAATCCCAAATTGCAAATCTGTAACATGTTACAAAATAGTAGTTTGGAATTGCAAATACATACTGATTCGGTATTTAGAAGGCGAGTGGATAGGGCGTCCCTTCCAAATACTGAGTCAGAATGGGACGTATAAATGTTTGGGGACCCAAATATGGTCAGAAAACATTCACACATTATTATCAACTCAAATTGACGGTAACCCATTCGCAAATAAGAAAAGGTGCCCTTGGGACCCCTCTGAGAATGTTTTAAACAAAAAAAACATTTTCAAGAGCAGGCAGTGGTCCCACGGACCACTAACTACTCTCAAAAAGTTAAAATGCAACTTTTCATTTTTTTCTTTTTAAATGCATTTTTTTTTCTTTTAAAGAAAACAGGCTGCAGTTAAAAAAAGGATTGCTTTATTAAAATGCTATCACAGACATGGTGGTCTGCAGAGTATAGCAGGATAATAACGCTGTGATGACTCTGATTCCTAATAGGTCTCAACTTGCGACCTACCTCATTATTATGCATGAGGTAGGTCTATTTGTGACCCACTAGGAATTGCTAATGAAACTCAGAAGAATTTCATACATTAGGAATACGAATTTCCAATTGAGATTTGGAGATAAGTAGTACTTTGACAGAAATAGATTGTTGACTGTCTGGTAGACAAGGCATTTGGTTGAAGAGATAGCTGTTTATTCTGATTTAAAACAAAATTAGATGTTTAGATAAACTAGTTAATTCACATAAAAAGTGTCAAAAGCTGAAAGTTACTTAAACAGACATTTGTACTTTTCCAGGGAGAGTGGAAACACAATTTCAGCAGTGAGCCATTTTTTAATAAGGAAAGTTACTTAAAGAAAAAAATATCGTTTTTGCAATTGATACAGATGCACATGGTTATGAAATGCATGAATGTATACCAATAGACAAAGAAAGATAGTGCCTAGAAAATGGAAGAAAATATAACTGATAAAATCTCAGGACAACGTCCCTGAGCACCAGTTTATGAGTGGAAATGCCAGAAAACTTACAACATAAGACAAACATACACTAATCCTAAATAAGTACAGCAGAGGCACTGTGAAACCAAAAATCAAAGTACTGCAAATCCTTGTTGAGTTCGAGGACTGACAAACCTTCTAGTAGATTTGTTGGCTTGTTTATCACAGCACATTTGTGACAGCACTTCCCATCATATATGCATGCTGTCTGTGCGCCACACCAAAATGTGTAACCTAGTAAAAAGGTTGTATTTTGTCAAAAGTCCAGCTCTTCATTTACAAAAACTAAATAATACATTATTAAGACATTGGCCCTCATTACAACCCTGGCGGTCAGCGATAAAGTGCCGGTAATACTGCCATCAGGCCAGCGCTAAACAAAATGGAATTATGACCACGGTGGATACCACCCACACAGACAGCCACTTTAACACACTGACCGTCACGGCGGTAGCAACAAGCACCACAGCAGTAACTGCCAACAGCCAGGCGGAAGACAATGTACCGCCCACACTATTATAACAGGCCTATCGGCCACCTTTTCCGGGCCGGTACCAACGACATCAAAAGCACAGCGGAAACAGTACACAGAAAGCAAAGGACTCACCTCTGGAGACTCAAGGAAGAACCATGACGCCATGGAGCCCGAGTTGCACATCTTCCCCATGCTTGTATACCTCTTCATGCATTACAAACAGCAACGCCGACAAAGACGACCACGGTGGGTACTGCCGCCTAGCACACAAGGGAGGGGGGAGGAAAAAGAGAGTGACACACAAGCAACACGCAACACCCCCAACACCATACACACACACCCAGATGCAATAACATCACATATCTACTCCGTACCCCTCAGGAATAATGCAAGGACAAAAGGAATTGATTAAAGTGAGTGTAATAAGATAAAATAGTAGAAATATGTGCTTCAAAATCAAAACAGTATATACATATACAGAAATGGAGGGACACTGCCAAGTCCTTCAGTGGGCCACAGGGCCACATCACATAGGCCAAGGCCCCACGTGACTCCTGCAACAACACGGAGAGAACACTGCAGGGGCATCAGGTCGAAAATACACAGGCACCGCAGGGGGACGAGGAAGAGGGGGGCACCTCAGCCGGAAGATGGTACCACACCACTGGTCCAGGAGGGGGCTCCATGCCCATCAATCTGTCCTGGGGAGTGCAAGGCATCAGTCTTTCAAGTGGGTGGTTTGCCCACTGCTTGGACCTGGGGAGTGCAAAGCCGCAGTATCTCAAGTGGGTGGTTTGCCCACTGCTTGCTCCTGGGAAGTGCAAGGTCGCAGTCTCTCAAGTGGGTGGTTTGCCCACTGCTTGGTCCTGGGGAGTGCAATGCCACAGTCTCTCAAGTGGGTGGTTTGCCCTCTGCTTGGTCCTGGGGAGTGCAAGGCCACAGTCTCTCAAGTGGGTGGTTTGCCCACTGCTTGGTCCTCCTGGGGAGTGCAAAACCACAGTCTCTCTAGTGGGTGGTTTGCCCACTGGTTTTGGAGGTGGCCTTGTGCCCAGTGTGCTTCATCCTTGCTAGGATGGGGTGAGTGAAAGGCTTCTTCCACTGGTTCTGGAGGGGGCCTTGTGCCCAGTGTGCTTCATCCTGGTAAGGAGGGGGTGAGTGGATGGCTTCTTCCACTGGTTCTGGAGGGGGGCTTGTGCCCTGTAATGCAGCACATGGGGGGTGCAAGGTCACAGTCTCTCACCTGCGTGTCACACCTACAGGATTTGCAGGGTCCAGGATGCCCTAAAGCCCATGGAGGCAGGACTACAAACTGCCCGCCGGCGGTGATGGCTGCTCAGTAGTGGCAGTGGTGGGGGGAGGCTCCAGCCCTTCCCCTGCAGCCTCGGACGGCTGCCTACTGGGGCTGCTGCTGCTGGCAGTAGTGCTGGCAGCGGTGCAGGCAGTGGTGGGGGGAGGCTCCAGCCTTTCCCCTGCAGCCTCAGATGGCTGCCCACTTGGGCTGCTGCTGCTGGTGGCAGTGCTGGTGGCAGTGCAGGCAGTGTTGGGGGGAGGCTTCAGCCATTCACCTGAAACCTTGGACGGCTCCCCACTGGGGCTGCTGCTGCTGGTGGCGGGGCTGGTGGTGGGGCTGGCAGTGGTAGTGGGAGGCTCCAGCCCTTCCCGTGCTGCCTTGGACAGCTGAACCACCATGGTTGGTGGTGGGGGCTCAGAAACAGTCCCAGCACAGGCCTCCTGTCCTTCCTGCCTGCAGGTGCAGGCCCCACGCCCTTACCTTTCACAGCTGGTGGTGCCCCCTTGCCCTTCCCCTTGGCAGCTGGTGGTGTCTCCTTGCCCTTCCCCTTGGCAGCTGGTGTTGCATCCTTGCCCTTCCCCTTGGCAGCTGGTGTTGTATCCTTGCCCTTCCCCTTGGCTGCTGGTGGTGCCTCCTTACCCTTCCCTTTGGCAGCTCGTGCAGGCACACTGTCAGTGCTGATGGCTGGTTCCCTGGAGCCCCTCCCACCTGCAGTAGCTGCCGACACTACTGTGGCTGTGGACTGAGTGGCTGAGGTGCTCGCCTGGGTTCTGACCACCATGGCCTGATGTGAAGGACCGGGGGGAGAGGTAGGGAAGAGCTCAACTGAGGAGAGGAAAAGCTTCTTAGGGACACTGGGGCAGGAAAAGGGTGAAGGTGCATGGGCTGGATGCTATTGTGAGGTGGATGGCTGTTGGGTGTCTGAGTGCTTGCATTTGTGTACTTTGGGAGGAGGGGGCACAGACACAGTGATAGAGGACACAGGGGATGTGTGCATGGATGTGGGGGTGGTGACTGCCAGTGAGGGGTGTGTAGTGATAGATGTGATGGGGGTAGTGGATGAGGATGTAGTGCATGCAGGTGTGAGTGGAGATGCTACTGGAAGGGTGGTGGACGAGGAGGAGGAGGGGGACACAGTGGAGGCAGTGGATGTTGGTATGTCTGCATCTGGATGGTGTTTGTGTGAGTGCCTGTGGGATGATGTGTGGTGCTTGTGTTTGCCTGAGCCACTCCTGTGTGTTGTCTTGGGTGCATGCTGGTCTGAATGTGTGCTTGGGATAGGTTGGGGTTCAGGGGAATGGGACAGGGTAGAGGAAGTTGGAGGGGGGAGGCTAGAGACAGGGACAAAGGCTGCCATCCGGGAGGAGACCAGAGCCTGGATTGATCTCTGTTGGGCCACCATGCCAGAGTGAATGCCCTCCAGGAATGCATTTGTTTGTTGCAAATGGGCTGTCAGCCCCTGGATGGCATTCACACTGGTTGACTGCCCAACAGAGATGGATCTCAGGAGGTCAACAGCCTCCTCACTCAGGGCAGCAGGGCTAACTAGGGCAGGGCCTGAGGTGCCCGGGGCCAAGGAGATGCCCACCGTCCTGGGTAAGCGGGCACGGGAAACTCGCTGAGGGGCTGCTGGGAGGGTGGTGCTGGTGGGGGGGTAGCGGCTGCTGTACCTGTAGTTGGGGTGGCCACAGAGGTGTCCGCCACCACCAGGGAGCTTCCATTGGTGGAGGTATCACTGTCAGAACTGGCCCCTCCAGTCTCTGCCGTGGTGCTCCCCTCGCCCTCTGTCCCACTGGTGCCCTCACGGTCAGTGGACTCAGCCTCCTGGGCCCTGTGGGATGCAGCTCCCTCCGTCGCCGGTGCCTCTGCTCCTCCGCCAGATGATGCTAATGCACAGAAGGACAGGGTGACAAAACAAAAAGCGGGGGAGAGAGACAGAGAACACACTTGGTCAATGCCAGCAACAACACCGCAGTTGGCGTACACAACACACAGGGACAGCCCTACGCACTAGGCGATGCACTACCAGTCACAATGCTAGTCACCAGCCCATGGACAGGAATACCTAACGCCAGTTGCAGCATACCTGAGACCCACAGATCCCTTCCCAGTTGTGGATGCCCACTAGCTAGTTTGGGGTGGAGGGCATCAGCCACTGCCCAACATGGAACCTACCCTACAATGTCCGGCCTGGCCTAGGGGCACCAACAGGTGTACATCCCCCACCCAGAGACCACCCCTCCACGCGCAAGTAGTATATTGGGAACTGTACTCACCCCCCTGTGGCTGCTGTGATGGCCTCAAGCTCCCATCCAGCTCCGGATAGGCCACCGCCAGTATGCTGAACATCAGGGGGGTCAGAGTTCGACGGGCACCCCTTCCTCGTTGGGAGGCCATCCCCAGCATGGGCCTCTGCCGTCTTCCTTGCCCAGCATCTGAGGTCCTCCCACCATTTGCGACAGTGGGTGCTCCGCCAGCCGTAGACCCCCAGGGTCTGCATGTCCTTGGCGATGGCATGCCATATACCCTTTTTCTGACCTGCAGAAAAATAAAAATAGAAAAAGGTATCAGTCATACCGTCTAGCCTGTTACACTCATGGCCCACCATATCCCTCCCATCCCCTTACGCACATACATTGCCCACTATACATGCAGCATGCTGCCCAGGACCCCTCAATCAACCCCTCTTACACGAGGCCTTCACACACAGCACTCCATGCATTCATGCCCCATGCATCGTGCACAAAGTGTACTCACCTGTTGGTCTGGAGGTCCATACAGCAATCGGTACTGGGGTAGGACCGTATCCACCAGTCTCTCCACCTCCACAGTGGTAAAGGCAGGGGCACTTTCCCTAGTGACTCGAGCCATGGTTGGTTCCAGACACAGGTCACAGCAGCACTTGCAGTGTAGGTCCTCTCCTGTTGAAGGTCAGGTAGCAAGTGAGTGAACAGATAGAAAATGGCGGTGACGTCTGCGGCAGTGCTTACCGTCACTGCCGGCATACATCACCATTGGCTTCTGTAACCCATAGGGCCCAATGATAACCAATGAGGAGTTGCACAGCGGTACTCGGCCGCCTCCCGCAATGGCACAAAACATCATCGGCATTACCTGATTTCCACCTGTCCCTCCACACAGGACAGGCGTCTGCCATTTCAGGAGGGACAGGTCATGGCACCTAACTGCGTCACAGCAGACATAAGCACATTTTGGGACTAAACATCAACATACTGTTTCTGTCACAACATGCAATGCATTGTACATTGAGGAAATGTCAGAAACTGACCTGTTGCCCATCATTTTGCCCCCTAGATTACAACCGCTGAGGATGTATAGGAGATGGAGACATCCCCCCGTGTACAGGCCCCTGGTGGACTTGGCAACAATGGACGACAGGCACATTATCCTCACCTACAGACTTGATAGGGCCACAGTCCAAGAGCTGTGTGCCCAATCGGAGCCAGACCTGATCTCAGCTATCTGTCAGCCCACTGGTATCCCCCCTCTTGTACAAGTGCTATCTGTGCTCCATTTCTTGGCAAGTGGCTCCTTCCAAGTGACAGTGGCCTTGGCAGCAGGAATGTCACAGCCAATGTTCTCAAACGTTCTGACCAGAGTGTTGTCTGCCCTGATGAAACACATGTGCAGCTACATCATATTCTCCCAGGTGCAGGATTTGGCCACAGTGAAAGCTGACTTCTATGCAATGGGACATATCCCCAACATTGTTGGGGCAATTGATGGTACACATATTGCCTTTGTCCCCCCTCTGGAGAAATGAACAGGTGTTCAGAAATCAAAAGAGCTTTCACTTGAATGTTCAGATAGTGTGCCTGGTGGACCAGTACATCTCCCATGTGAATGCAAAGTATCCTGGGTCTGTGCATGATGCCTTTATTCTGAGGAATAGCAGCATCCCATATGTGATGGCTCAACTCCAGAGGCACCGGGTGTGGCTAATAGGTGAGCCCATTGTCTCCACCCAGTTTATGTTGGTCTATGGGTGTGGGGTTGGCCCTAAGGGTGAGTGTGTGGCTAACAGGTATCCCTCGATATTTGCAGGTACTCTGGTTACCCCAATCTCTCATGACTACTGACCCCAGTGAGGAATACCAGGACAAGGGCAGAGGAACATTACAATGAGGCACATTGGCGAACAAGAAGAATTATAGAGCGAACCAGTGGCCTTCTGGATGCCAGGTTTCGGTGCCTCCATCTAACAGGTGGTTCCCTGTGCTACTTACCCAAGAAGGTGTGCCAGATCATCGTGGCATATTGCATGTTGCACAACCTTGCCTTGAGACGCCAGGTGCCTTTTCTGTAGGAGTATGAGGTTGGAGATGGTCGTGTGGCAGCGGTGGAGCCTGTGGACAGTGATGAAGAGGAAGATGAGGATGTGAACAACAGAACATCTATCATTCGACAGTAGTTTCAGTGACATACAGGTAAGACACTGTAACTTCACCTTCCATTGCAGTTTTGTGTTGTATATTTTCACTGGCAGGCTGCTGTTCCCACTACTATCGCCACTTACTGTACCCTTTGACATGTCTATTCACAGATATCTGTGCCCTACTCTGGCTCCTGGTGAATTGACTGCAGCACAATACAGGTCATACCTATGTATACATTACTTTACAGTCTGATTGCAATGTCTACAGATTGTTAAAGGAATACATACTTAAATCATTTGATATACTACATACTTGTATTTTTTCAAAGGGTGTGTATTTAATTGCTGAGAAGTACATTGTGATGTGCAATGGGCTTGGGTGATGGTGGAGGAGAGTCTGGGATAGAGTCCATTCTCTTTGTATCACAGGTGCATTGTCCAAGGGGGCATAAGAAGGGGAGCAATGGCAGTTCAAGGTGGACAGGGTGACAGAGTGGGACATAAGGGTGACAATCAGGAGAGTCTTATTTCCTGGTGGAGGTCTTGGCAATGTCCTCTGGCTTGTGCCTGGATCGCAGGGACTGTTTGCGGGGTGGTTCTCCTTCTGCAGGGGGAGGGGTGCTGGTGGCCTGTTGTTCCTGTGGCGGGCCCTCCTGTCCACTAGCGTCAGCGGAGGTGGAGGGCTGTTCATCGGTGTGGCTAGTGTCAGGGGCCCGTTGGTGTGCCACTGCCTCCCTCATAGTGTTGGCAATGTCTGCCAGCACCCCTGCAATGGTAACCAGGGTGGTGTTAATGGACTTCAAGTCCTCCCTGATCCCCAGGTACTGTCCCTCCTGCAGCTCCTGGGTCTCCTGCAACTTGTCCAGTTCTGGCCCATTGTCTCCTGGGAATGGTGGTATGCTCCCAGGATGTTGGTGAGTGCCTCCTGGAGAGTCCGTTCCCTGGGCCTGTCCTCCCACTGTCGCACAGCATTCCTCCCAGCTTCTCTGTTGTCCTGTGCCTCTGTCCCGTGAACCGTGTGCCCACTGCCACTGGCCCCAGGTCCCTGATCGTTCTGTGTTTGTGGGGTGGCCTAGGGTCCCTGTAGTGGTGGACTGATTGACGTGCCCTGGGGACAGAGCTATGGGCCCGCAGGGTGGGTGCTGTGGTGGTGTTTCCTGAGGGGGGAGGCTCTATGGTGGTATGGGACTGTGGCTGGGTAACCGACTGTCCGGAGATCCCTGATGGGGCAGGTTGGTCATCCAGATCTAGATGAGCAGAGCTGCTGTCATCACTGTGGACCTCTTCTGGGGGGGACTGGTTGTTGCTGGCACCTCCTCTCTGGTGACGTTGGGTGTGGGATCTGTGGGGATGTAAATGCAGCGTTAAGGTTTGTGCGTGTGACCTCTTGTGCGTGGTTGTGTTGCCCTGTCTAGTTGTGAGTGCCCTGTCAGCTTTGCCTTGTGTGAGTATTTATTTTGTGGGCTAGGTGACTCTGTCTAGTGTGCATGCTGTGGTGATGAGTGTCCATGAAGAGCTTTGAGTGATGTCCATGCATTGGTGGTACATGCAGTGCTGGGTTTTGGGATGGGTGGGTTGTGATGGTGGGGTGTATGTGAGGTGGAGGGGTGATGGGGTGAGGGTAGGGGTGGGGTTACGTGATGGCATGTAGGTAGGGGAGGTGATAGTAATAGAGATTTGACTTACCAGAGTCCAGTCCTCCTGCTACTCCTGCCAGGCGCTCAGGATGCAGTATTGCCAAGACTTGCTCCTCCCATGTTGTTAGTTGTGGGGGAGGGGGTGGGGGTCCACTGTCAGTCCTCTCTACAGCTATCTGGTGTCTTGCAACCACGGAACACAATTTCCCCCGTAGGTCGTTCCACCTCTTCCTGATGTCATTCCTTGTTCTGGTGTGCTGTCCTATGGCGTTGACCCTGTCCACGATTCTACGCCATAGCTCCATCTTCCTAGCACTGGATGTCTGCTGCACCTGCGATCCGAATAGCTGTGGCTCTACCCGGATGATTTCCTCCACCATGACCCTTAGCTCCTCCTCTGAGAACCTGGGGTGTCTTTGTGGTGCCATGGGTGTAGTGTGAGTGGTGTGTGTGAGGATGTGTGGGGTGATGTGTTGGGGTGTGTGCTGTGAGGTGCATGGATGGTGTATGGATGATGGTGTTTTGTGGCTCTGGTTCTGTGGGTGCTCTTGCTGTATCTCTCTCTGGTGTAAATTTTTGTAAGTCGTAAAGGGTTGTGGGTAATGTGAGTGTGTTTTATCATGGTGTGGGTGTGTGGGTGTCATGTGTGTATGAGTGTCAGGTGTGTGTAGTTTGAATTGTTCAATGTGGTGTAGTTTTGTTTGAGTGTCTGTATTTTGAGCGCAGCGGTATGTACCGCCAATGATTTACCGTGGTTGAATGTCCGCTGCGGTGATTCATGGTCATAATGCTGTGGGCGTATTTCTGTTGGTGTAACGGTGTGGGTTTTGGTACTGCCATTTTGTCACTGGCCTTTGGGCTGGCAGACCTGTGTTTGTGTCTGTATAGTGACGGATTGCTATGTGTGTGTCATAATATGGGTAGCGGTATACCGCCGCGGTCGCAGTATGTTGGCGCAGTCTGCATGGCGGTAAGCGGGGCTTACCACCAATGTCATAATGAGGGCCAATATGTCCTAGGCGTCGGACTATAGGAATCCAACACCCCTGGGTGCTCATAATAAGTTAGACGTTTTTGCCATTCCCCCTGAGCTTTTACACCTCAATATCTATGACAGTATACTCATCAAGACAGTGCATTTGCTCCAGGCAATGAAGGAGAATATCAGAACTATAGGTCACGATTAAGAGGAAGAAGAACATCTAGTAGTTCTAGTAAATGAAGTGCATACTAAAGATAAAAAATCTGTCAGAACCTTTAAGCATTGACAATACCTTAAACTTCAAAATGCTTTTTACAAAGATATTGATGTAGTGGGACATGTTACTTGCGTTATAATAGACACCTCTGGCTCAGGTCCTTGTGGTCAGTTTGAAAAAGCAGACATATGTAAATCAGAGGAAATATGTGAACATTACAACATTCATTCTCTACACTCAAGAGATATGTTGGGTGATGGATTAGAATTGTATCAAATGAAGCAAGAAAAAGGGGAAAATAATTAGTAGCACTGTGTTTCCTTATTTTGTTGCCAACTTGAGAAAGTGGTCATTACGACGAGCGTCTAGTTCAAGTTCCAACATCAGAATATAGATCAACTAAGTTATATTCTGAAGATCCCTGATTTAGGTAAAAGATGCTATACATTTTCTATCTTTTGTTTGAAAGTGATCTCCCAGTCCTAGATTATGGTGTTGCCCATGTTATGAAAACAAGTGCACAGGTCAATAATATGACTGCCAGACATTTTGTTGAAAAGTATATGGAAAAGATGAGGTTCTAGAGAGTAAACCAATGAATATCATTGCTTGCCAATGTGCTGCCAATGAGTATTGGTTCTATTGCCATGATGCGCTAAAGTGCATGTTGCGCAATCTAGTTGATTTCATCTCGTTTGTCACTTTGAGCTGTGCAGAATATGCTTGGGGTGGTCTTCATGACCTCATCAGGCTAGTTAAGGCAAGCATTACAGGCATTCATTTTAAAACTCCTGGGAATTGTGCTTAATTTATCCTTCAAATATTTATAGGTTTTTCAAGCATAAATTTGAAGCCATACTTCACGTTATTCGTTACAAAATAAATACACCCCTAGGTGAGGTTCTAGAATTTTTCTGGGGAAAAGAATATCAAGCTTGGGGTGCACCACATATTCTTAGGCTTTTATGGGTAAAAGATGCACCGAAGTTTGGACAAGATAGTGATGTATCAGTTTTATCGTTCATCAAGCATGTGTAACACGTGAGGATCCAGAAGAATCTCAGAACAGAACTCTTTGGTTACATGTCATACTATTCCAGTCTCATAAGTGTAGAAAATATTGCTGACACAGATACAGAGCAAAAGGGAAATACTACACTAAGGTAGTCACTATGAACATGGCGGGAAACACCGTACCGCCAGCGGTGGCGGTAACTACCGCCAAAAGGCTGGCGGTCCGGACCGGCAAATATAGAAGCCAATGAGAAACAAGTAGCAGTCCATCCACACACTGCCATTTTTGCAGTCCCGCCGATGTCGGAGGAGGCCGCCCTCAGGCTGGCGGAAATGACCTACCCGCCCACCAAATAATGAAACACCACACCACCATCAGTTCCCGGGGCGGGAACCACCACCAGGTAAAGCGTGGTGGAAACAAACAATATAAAGGGAAACACTCACCGAAGGTACACAGAACACGCCGACGCAGATTTGGAGCGAGAGTTGGAAATAATACCAGTGCTTTTCCTTGCCATATTCCTCCAGGACCGTGACCGATGACGAAGACGACGACAGTAAGTACCACAGCCTAGTACACATGGGAAGAAAGGGTACAGTTACACACCCACCCCACCCACCCTGCAACGAACTCCCAACCCTCCCACCATCCCAAGCCATACATATAACAAGATGTACTTACAAGACACAAGCCAACAAATACCTGCACCAATGCACACACCTGTGCACACCACACCTCCACAGTGAAACGCTGCACAACCTGTCAATATTGTGCCAAGAGCACTGCTAGGAATTCAAATATATTTGCAACAAATAACAGGAATGTCCAGATAAGGCCATAGGCCAGTCCTTTGTAAAGTCCCTGAAGGGCAAATATAGCCTAAACTTGACCCCTGTGTGTGTAAAGGAAACTCCACTGGGAAGGGGCATCAATGGGGCAGCCAGGCACCTCAGGGAACAGGGGCAGGGGGTGGCGGAGTGTGGACTCAGGTCTTGAAGGTGGGGTCTTGGGCTTAGGTTTAGGAGGTAGAGGGGGGTTTGGCCTTGCCCTTGGAAGAAGGGGGAGTGGGCCTGGACTGGGGGGTGGCAGAGGGACCTTGGGCAACACAGGGCTTCTTCCTCCCTGGGGAAAGGGCACAGGAATGGAAAGGGCAGACTGGGGCGGACTTAGACGAGGAAGGAGTGGACTGAGCAAGGGCATGGGAATGTTAAGGGACAAGACGGGGTGGGCCAGTGGATTCAAAGAGGTCAACACGGGAGAGGAAAAGCTTCTTAGGTGCAGTTAGAGGGGATCTGGAGCGAGGTTTGGGAGTGGAGGTTGAGAGAGTGGTCGTATGAGGTGTAGGTGTGCTGGACGTGGATGCAGGTGCCTGTTTAGTATGCTTATGTATGGTGGATGTGTGTGGTGTGGATGTGTGCGAACATTTGAGTATTTTCGGAGGGGGGGTGGACACACTGGGAGAAAACAGGCTGGCAGTGTATATGGATGTTGTGTGGGTGTCTGCATGTCAGGTGAGTATGCTGCAAGTGTCTGTGAATGTAGATGTGGTGAGTGAAGGTGTGGTGTCTGGGGTGCATGACTGGATGTTAGCTGTTGTGGTGACTACAAAAATGAGGGCAGCAGCAGTGACTGAGTGTGCAGTGTATGTGGGTTTGCATGGTGAGGAGACAGACAGGGAGGAGGGGGAGGCTGACACAGTGGATGTTGTTGTGTGTGCCTTTGTATGTTGGGTGTGTGCATGCCTGTGGTGGAAAGTGTTGGGCTTGTGTTTTTCCGTGTGGTTCTTGTGTGTTCATCTGTGTGTGTTTGGGATGGGTGAAGGGAGTGGGGTGCTGGAAGGGGTAGAGGTGGTGGGAGGGGGGACGGAAAGACCATGGACACTGGCTGCCGTCAAAGAGGAGGCCACAGCCTGAAAAGATCTCTGTAGGCCAGACATGGCACCGTGAATGCCTTCCAGGCATTGCTGCATCTGGGATGCTAGCCCCTGGATGGCATTCACGATGGTTGTCTGCCCTACAGAGATGGTCCTCCGAAGGTCAATAGCCTCCTCCGTGAGGGCAGCAGGGCTGAGTGGGGCAGGGGATGAGGTGCCTGGGGCGAAGGAGATGCCTACGCTCCTGGATGAGCAGGCACAGGCAACTCGGTGGGGAGCAACTGGGAGGACAGTGATGGTATGGGGGTGGCGGAAGATCACAAAGAATGGGTAGACCCAGTAAGGTCTGCCACCACCAGGGAGCTGCCATCGGAGGAGGTATTTGAGTCACTACATCCAGAGGAAGTTGCCTCTCCTGTGGTACTCCCCTCGCCCTCCAACCCACTGGTCCCCTTAACGTCAGTCGACTCTGCCTCCTTGGAACCATGGGCTGCTGCATCCCCACTTGCCGTGGGCCTCATCTCCCTCACCAGATGATGCTAATGTACACAGGGACACAAGAGCACAGAGATGGGGAAACAAAACAAGAAAAAAGTATGTAAAATCCTGGAAATAGGTACATTTTGGGACACAGACACTCACACCCAGGTCAGGCACGAACCATCAGCAGACACAACACACGTTACGAATGTGCCCCTGACTAGTAGGCATGACACCAGAATACACTACATTACCATCCTGAAACACAACTCTGATACACTTTGTGAAGTGAACCCAAGAGAGACTATGCCAAGCCAATACATCTACAAGTTCATGAGGCCACAATGAATACATATTACAAAAATGGGACCCCTCACAGGTCTACAGACCCTGCCAAAACTAGCTATGACACTATCCCAAGGACGTGGAGGGGGGGCAGCACTTGAGGAACACACCTGTCTAAGTGCCTGGCACTACAGTGCATGCATCCCTCAGCAACAAACTACACCCATCATAGTGGCATCACAACAGTGTTGGTACTCACCCCCCTGTGGCTGCTGTGCTGCCTTCAAGCACCCATCCAAATTCGGATAGGTCACTGCCAGAATGTGGACCATTTGGGGGGTCAGGGTCCAACGGGCACCCCTTCCTCGTTTGGAGGCCTTCCCCAGCTAGGCCTCTCCGGTCTTCCTGGCCCAGCGCCTCAGGTCCTCCCACTGCTTCCTGCAGTGGGTGCTCCGCCGGTTGTAGACCCCCAGGGTCCGCACTTCCTTGGTGATGGCTTGCCACAGGCCCCTCTTCTGATGGGCGCGGACCTGCATGGGACACACAAAGTAAAGAAATAGACGTCAGTGTGGGTGTCCCATACATAAATGCCATGCCCATTCATACTGACATGGCCCATGGAAACTTGCAAATGAACAAAATACAAGCAGAAAGTGCCAGACACACTACAGCTGAGAAGTCACACAGCAAACAAAAATGCATACAGGCATCTGCCACAATCACACACATCTAAGGAGGACAGATAGCAACTCACCTGCTCCTCTGGTCGCCCACACAACTTTGCATACAGGGGTAGGACCCCGTCCACCAGCTTCTCAACCTCCTCCGCGATGAAGGCCTGGGCCCGTACCCCTGTCACACGCGCCATCTCAGGGACCAGAGTCAGGACACAGCAGCACACATAGTGGAGTTCTACCCTTCACGTAATGAGGGAGTCAAGTGTTATGGGTCTGTCAAGATACCGCGCTGGTGTGCACCATCACAGCCGGTGCAATCATGATTGGCCCAGGTTCCCTATTGACACCTATGTAATCTAATGATCAGGTGCACGGCGGTGAACACGGCCTACCGCCATGATGACTAACACCAGCGGAATTAAGTCACTTCCACACTACAATACCTGGATGGCAGGAGGCTGCCATTTTGCTTTCACCACTTCTCCATAGCCTGGCCAGGGGCCTCATCTATTGCCCCATTCTCTCTCCCCTTCATCGATTACTGACATGATTCTTTGATCCCCACAAGTACTCATGGTTGGAAGTGTGTCTACACTGTGATGTCATTATGACTGAGAAACCTCAGAACACATTAGCCTGACGGTGTACCTCATTCTTTCTGCCTGTATGCGTTACCTATGTGTCACATTGTAGAAAAGTATAGTGACACCATGTGATGCAAGTGTATGTCGAAACTCAAAATGTGTTCCTTTATCACCCATAGGTACAGACCCATGTGGCGAGGGAGGGCCCCATCTGTTTACAGACCCCTGGTAGATCTGGCCACCATGGAGGAATGTCACATCATCATTATCTACTGACTTAATCGAGCTACAATCCTTGACCTCTGTGCAGTAATGGCTCCTGTCCTGAAGCCGTCCAATCGGAATCAGCATGCAAGACTTACAACTGTGCAGTTGCTATCTGTGCTCCATTTTTTGGCCACAGGCTGATTTCAGGTACCAGTAGGTATGGCTGCAGGGGTATCTCAGTCAATGTTCAGCCACAGCCTGTCCAATTTCTTGGATGCATTTGTTCAACACTTGCAAACTTATGTCCAGTTTCTCCAAGGGGCTAATTACACCGCCATCAAATCTGGATTCTATGCTTTTGCTAATACCCCCCATGTTATAGGTGCCATTGATAGAACCCACATAGCCCTTATACCCCCAAGAGTGAATGAACATGTGTATAGGAATCGTAAGAACTATCACTCCATGAATGTACAATTGGTGGGTACTGCTGATCAATATATTTCACATGTCAAAGCAGGGTTCCCAGGATCAGTCCATGATTCATTTGTCCTGAGAAACAGCAGTGTGCCACACATGATGGGACAACTACAGGGGGACAGAGCTTGGCTCATAGGTGAGTGTGTATGACACTGGATCAGTTACATAGCTGACAGGCAGGCTGTATGCAAGTAAAATGTGTGTGTTCAAGTACACTTTTGCCCACTTTTGCAGGTGATTCTGGCTACCCTAACATGCAATGGCTCCTGACACATGTGAGGAATCCCAGGACAGATGCAGAGAGGAATTATAATGAGGCCCATGGTCGTACTTGGAGGGTGATAGAGCACCCTACAGGACTCCTGAAAGCAAGATTTAGTTGCCTCCATCTCTCTGGAGGATCCCTGTGCTATGTCCCTGACAAGGTGTGTAAGATAGTTGTGGCCTGCTGCATGCTGCACAGCTTGGCTGTGAGGAAAGCTATCCCACTTCTGGAAGAGGAGGGTGCTGTCCAACCAGCCCTGCAAACTCAGAGGAGAGAAGAGAGTGATGGTGAGGAAGAAGAGGGGGAAGTTATCAACTCCAGGACCCAGCTAATCCGGCTATACTTACAGTGACTCACCGTTATGATGCTGATGTCTTCACTACATTGTTTCAGTCTGACTCATGTAATAAGTACTGTGGTGTCCTTTATCAGTGACAATGCAAAATCATGACTGAAGTGGCAGATGCCAGTGCACGCAATGGTATGTATAGTGTGACATCCTTCAGTGTGTTGGATCTCCTCCCGCAATGAAAGTGGCATTATGATGGTAACTGGCTAATGCATCACATTCACAATTGATCTCTCATATTGATTAAGGACATGTATTTTGAGTCCACAGGTGTATTTCTTCAATGTCAAAATATACATACGTGTTGGGACAGTGAAAGGGAGTGGGCACATGGTGAACAACATACTCAAGTACATATGATCAGTTGTTGGTTGCACAGGGGTATCGTCCATGGGGCCATTGGAAGATGGTGAGATGGCAGTGGCATGTCAACGAGGTAGCTCAGTGACACACAAAGGAGACAGTTCAGGGCAGAGTCACTTCCTTGTGCTGGGCTTGGTCTTGGCTGGTGTTTCAGTGGGATATCTGGGTCTGAGGGCACGTTTGCAAAGGTGCATCTGGGATGCATGGTTAGGGGCACTCATGTCCTGGGAGTCCTCTGGCAGTGCCACCAGTCCAGTGGATGCTGCAGATGTAGATGGCAGGGCAGTGTACTGGCTAGTGGTAGGGGCCTGCAGGTGGGTGGAGGACTCAGGCTGGCTGTGGTACTGGCACTGCAGCACCCCTGCAATGAAGGCCATGGTGGCATTGAGCTGTTTCCATTGCTCCATGGCCTCCTGGTGGTGTGCTATCTGCAGCCTCTGATTCTGCTCCAAGGTGGCCAGGTCTGGCCCATCCTGTCCTGGGAATGGTGGTATGCTCCCAGGACCTCACATATCACCTCCTGGGCTGCTGCATCCATCCTTTGGCCACCTTCCTGGGCCACTGATACCCTGCCACTGGCCCTAGACCTCTGTGCCTGTGTCCCCTGTACAGGTCTGGCAGTCCCACTTGCAGTTGGCCCTTCATCATCCTGCCTGTTGGTGGGTGGAGGCTCGGGCCCCTGCACATGTGGGCAGCCAGTCCGTGGCCTAATGACACTGGTGTGGGGTCATTCTGCCAGAGCTGATGTTGGTGGCTGAGTGGAAGGGGTGTCAGTGGTGTCCTGGGTGGGGCTTCTGAAAGGTGTCTGCCCAGGGGTATCCAGACATCCCTCTGCACTTTCCTGAGTGGGGCCTCCATCTTCAGGTGGAGGACTGGCATTCCTTGACGTCTCTGTCCGGGTGGCATGTGTGGTTGTGCCTGTGTGTGAGAGAATAGAGATGTGGGTGTCCTGTACTTTTTTGTCAATTGCAGTACTGGTCAGCACTAATTGATGGTTAAATTCCCATGTAGTGGCATGCAAGGTCCCTTCGTGTACATTTAGGTGCTTTTTTTGAGGGGGTGGAGGTGCATTGTGGGTGCTGTAGTGCCACTGGGATTCCACGCAGGGGTAGGTGACTGTGCATACGGAGCTGGATGGTGATTTGTTTGGGGGATTGTGGACATGGATGTGGGTGTGTGGGTGTTGTGGACTGTGTTGGGGATGGGGTCCTGGAGGTAGTGAGAGGATGGGGCGATACATGCATTACAGGTGTGGTGACTGTTAAGGTATTGTAGTTGACTTACCCGAGTCCAGTCCTCCAGTGAGTCCACTGAGGCCCTCCGGGTGCAGGATAGCCAGGACCTTCTTCTCCCAGTCGGTGTATTTGGGGGGAGGAGGTGGGGGACCACCAACAGTCTTCTGTACGGTGATGTTGTGCCTGGATGCCATGGACCAAACCTTCCCGTGCAGGTCATTCCATCACTTCCTTGTGCGTGGATGGTTTCCCACTGCATTGACTTTGTTGACAATTGTCTGCCTTAACTCCATCTTCCTCGCCATGGATGTCTGCTGCACCTGTTCCCCGAATAGGTGTGGCTCGACCCTGAATATTTTGTCCACCATGGTCCTTAGCTCCCTGTCTGTGAAGTAGAGCTGCTTAGGGGTTGCCATGGTGTGTGTTGTGGGTGGTGTGTTGTAGGTGTATTGGTGAGGGTGCTGTTGTGTGGTTGAGTGTGTGGCTTGTGATGGTGGTTGAGCAATGTATGTGTTTTGGTGGTATACTTGTGTGTGTGACTTGTGTGATGGTTAGTTCAGTGTATGCGTGTTGTCAATATCTGTTGTGCTATTGGCGTTGCAAAGGTTTGTGGGGTGTGTATGTTTTATAGTTTTGTGAATGTGTGTCATGTGTGTGGTTTTCAAACTTGCCAATATGTGCATTTGTTGTTGGTGGGAACCATTGCTGGCCGTGGCGGTCCGTACCACCAATGGTCGTTCGACATTCACTGTCCGCCAAGCATATTTGTGCATCATTATTTGGTGGGCAGAGGATTCGTCTGCATGGTGGTGGCGGGGTGAGGTATGCTGCCTTTCTGCCATCGTTGGCCCTGGCGGTGGGTGGAGGTTGCAGGATTTTTGGAGGTTTGTCTTTTTGGCATCATTTTACGGCAGTGTGCAGTTCACCGCCACTGGCGGTCTTTTTTTTAGCGACAGCATGGTGGTCGGCGGTGATTGCCGCCAAGTTCATAATCAGTGTCTAAGTGTTGGTTTGGATTCCCTGGGCCTGTAATCTGTAAAGAAAGAGAGAACCGCTTTATGTATGCAATAAGACTCATTGTTGCTGGTAAATCACCTAAGAACACATACAACCTAAAGAGAAGCAAGGCTTCAAAACATTTCAACGACTAGGATCCTGTAATCCTTTCTATGTGGAATGCCAGCATGCACATTCAGTTTGTGGTACACAATGCTATTGCTGTTGCTGTATATGTCACTTCACACATAACAAAGGGCCTGATTTAGGACTCGGTGGGCAGGTTACTCTGGCATAACAGTGGCGGATATATCCCGTCTGCCAAAATCAAAATCCTATTCAATTCTATGGGATTTAGATTTCAGAAGATGGGATATCTGTTGCCGTTGTGACTAAGTAGCCCATCCACAAAGTTCTAAATCATGCCCAAAGTCTGGAAATACAGAAATGAAGGACATGTGGGAAGAGATAGCAGCAGAGACGTCTACAACTAAAAAGCTCTACAGTTTAGTATAAAGATGCTTTCCCACAGGCAAATTGGATCTTATGAGGCTTGTGGTAAGTTGAGTTCTGCTAGCTTACATGGCAAGTCAAAATCCATAAGCGGGGAAAACAGGTGGTATTGAAATCATTTTGATCTTGCAGAGTTTGATCAAGAAGCAGTGACATAGTTAAAAGCAACACAATGGGCACTTATTATCCCATTTGGAGTGTCCAATTGGAAACCTTTATCTGTATGAAATACTGTAGTACTAGATATACAGGATTACAGTGGCTGGCTGTAATCGATATTTAGTAAGACAATCAGAGCCAAGTCCCATAATTCATAATAAACTAAGCTGTCAAACATGAAAAAAGAGAATTCTTTTACTTGTCTCCTCTGCAATTATTTAAACCATGGCGTTGTAAGGATGAATTGTTCAGTGAATATCACTGCTATGAAGATGCTTTAAATGCAGTTAAAGATAATATTTAATGTGCAGTGTTTCCCGCTTATCTGAAAGTGTTGAATGAGGACATTCAATGAGAGGAAGCAATTGTAGCAGAGTTAGCAAAGGACAGTTCGCGTGGGAGCCAGAGCTCAGGCACTGATAGCCAATATCCGCTTGGCCAGCCTATCATTCAAAATGAAGCAGCCACTGCTATGAATGAGGTGTAAAATGCTGTGGGCTAAGTGAGAAAAAAAGAGTATTGCTTTAGAAAATTTGGTTGCTCAACTTAATGAAGATCAGCTAGAAACATTGAACAAATAACTTAATCAGTGAAGCATGGATGTTTATATGATAGGTCTGAATGTTCATGTGCAACATTCAAGCATATACGTTTGTATGCTAGTGGCCAGGCACGTACTGGCAAAAGACCTTTTAGTAAAGTAACTGCATTTATTCACAGAAAGGCAAGTTCTAACCTTTCATGTGTTATGACAGCACCTACTTGATTTGCTGCTTACAATATTAAAGGAACCACATTGCATCAACTACGTATGTTGCTTGTGGAACATGACAACATACTGGAGCATTTGAAGTTACTTTGTGATGCTTGTCATGAGGTCTTAAGGGTTCTGAAAAAAATTTAAGATCCTAATGATTGATGAGGTTAGCATGGTGTCAAACATAATGCTGGCTTCCACTTAACTGATGATGCAAGGGTTATTAAGAACTGAATATGATGTTCTCTTTGGTGGTAATCACAGTATAGTTTTTGTTTATCTTCTACTGTTGACGGTTGTGCAAAGTCAACCAGTTTTTAACAAACAGCTTCATGAAGAAACAAAAACATTCTTAGGAAGTATTGTAAATATTAATACATGGTTGCATTTCTAGTATGCAGAGTTGATGAAAAAAATGAGGCATGCAGTTGCTATGGAGTATGGTAGTGTATTACAAGGCATGAGAGTAGCAATAAGCAGAAAAGAAGCAAAGAAAGCTCTCTCTTGTTGCATGGTAAGCATCCTCATCCCACACAACTAGTCTCCTACTTCTGTAATGCAACATTTCTTGAAAGGTTGCAAACACACTATGTACCTCATGCCTACATTGGACGAGTGTGCTCAGTTTAACTCAGAAATGTTTCATTTGGAAAAACAGAAAATAGGTAATCCTAGTAGTATAAACAAAATGGAACATCAAGGTTTGAACTTGCCACTATGTCAAACAGTGGTAAAGAAACTGGAATCACCTGTAAAAACAGTTTCACATACTTCTGGTTTAGAAAAAAACTCTAGATCTATGTAAATACTGCAGAATAATTTTAAAGCGAAATCTAAACATTAAGTAGGGTTTAGTCAATGAAGCAATGGGGAATACAATAGATTTCATCTTATATCCCAATAAAACAGAACACATGCATATTTTAATTAAAAGTAACAATTTAGAAGATGGTAATAAAAATGGCAGGTGCACTGTTAGGTTTCTCTTGATAAAGGACCTATATGTCAGCCTAAGCTGTCACCATTCATAAATCTCAAGGATTAAGTTTGAATGCAGTTATGATAAATATAAGTCTTTTTTTAATAAGGAATGTCTTATGTTGTTTTCTCACAGATTAGGTCACTATCAGAATTGCACCTCTGTGAATTTGTTGACAGCAGACTGAATGTTGACACATCACGTGTAAAATAAATACAAGTGTTTGAGAGGATTGTATGCTCCTCATCCAGGTCTATATCCCATTGTTGAAAAACATAGATGTTATAAAAAGCATGAAATGGCTGCAGTTTTAAGATTATGGAAAAGTCTCAAAAGTAAGTAAAGCATCTACACAGGTTTTCAAGAAGATGAAAACTGATCAAATGGAGGATGTGGTAGATTTTCAGTTGTCAAACAGTTCAGGTGTTTCCTGTTACTGTAATGTAGTTCTTCAACTCCACTTACCTACAGTAATTGAAAAAAATAAACCAAGGAGAAAGATTTGTGAGCTGCTCTGACAACTCTATTGAGTTTATTGCAGGCTCAAATGCATGCATGTTCTTCATCCACAACTTTATGTGACACTATTGACCACTGTACTGGTGTTTCACGCTTCTCTTTGAATTTGCTAAAGGATGCTCAGGAATTTCTAATGAGACTAGAAAATGACGGAATTGCAGGAAGTCAGAGCAATTTGTGTATCTTACTGTATCAGATTGCAAGTCAGTTCCTTTTGAAAAACTATTTGTTAAAGCTATGCAGCATAACTCCTGTCCAAACAACAGAGCAGACATGCTGTCTACATTAGTTGTAAGACAGAGTTCAAAATATGGTATATTAATGTTACAGAGGTATAGCGTAGTTGGCAGTAAAATAAATACTGATATCACCAACTTTAAAGCTGGTCGGATATCAATTTATAGGAAAACATACACTTCTGTTGCCGCCATTCTCCATCTAGAAGAGTCCATCAACTCGGGTCACTACACAGTGTACCTGGAGAATTTATGTGGCTGGACTGAATGTAATGGCACATGTCTTACATTAAAGCAGAGGTTATCGTGGAAACTACAAACTGTTACCTCATACTTTTGGAACCAAAGTTCTAGTAAATATGAGATTTAGAGTATTTTGTGTACATTTAAACAGCCAAAAAGTGTGGAAGTTCATGTTCTGTATTGCATGTGTCCTAGCAAGGATAACAACAATTTAAAGAATTAACTTTTTGAAATAGAACTAAAGGAACTTTATACAAAATATCTTAATAGGTATGAGCATGCAGGTAAAAAAGGTATGATATTAGTTTTGTCACAGATGTTGTTAGAGCTTATCATTAAAATGATCAGTGACTGCCAGTGATGTCTAGAACAGCTCTTTACTATTCTACTCTGATGTACACTGACAAAATGGTTTTTTTCAAAATCTTAATGATTCGTATTTCTCCATAATTCCAAGAAAGTCTGCATTTCAGTGAAATTTCACTGCAAAAAACAATGATCACAGGGATGTTATAGTTATAGTTAGGTTATAGAATTTAAAAAACCTTAGAAATTCACTAAAAAAACATAGGTTACAGGATGTTATAGTTAGATTCAGAATTTACAGGCACAAAATCATACAAATTCAGCAGTTATAGTTAAAGTTATCTCAAGAAAACTATAACTAATGCCTTAGGTAACTATAACTCGGCCCTCCCTCCCGATTTTCAATTTCAGCTGGACACCAGCAGATGGGGACCCAGGAGCTGATATCGGCCAAGGAGGAGAACTGGGCAGCCCCTCTGCCCATTTTGATATGTGGCTGGGCACTGGGGAATGGGGTGTCCAGGGCCATAAGCCTGGGGATGGGGAACACATGCACCCCTTCCCTCTAATACATAAACACAATTGCCCCCAGGATCTGGCCCACCAGGGAGGCATAAAAATGAGAAACTGTGCTTGCTTTCTTAACATTTTTCCTGCAGATCTACAGTGAATTTGCAGGACAATTTAAAAGAAATGTTTTGCCCCCTAGTGGCTTCCCAATGGGACCCCAACATCAAGCCTAGAGGGTAAGGGTATTTCTATCCTGCCCCCTTCTGTTTTTTTTCTTTATTCTTGGGACGCAAGTCCCAAGATGGCTGCCACCAGCCAATCAGATCCCAATTTGAGATCTCTAGAATCCGTTGACCCTCTGTGTTCCTAGATATACATACATATTTTTTCCTCAATTACTTAAAACTATTGCATGGAATTTCACCAAATAATGAAAAAAGAGCTCTTTCTGGACTAAGATGTAGCTTTCTGCCAAATTTGGTGTAATTCAGTTTGATGGTCCGGGTTGTAGTTGTGTCTAAAACCCATTTGGGAAATTGCATTGAGATAACGCATTGTGGGACCCCCCACCACTTTTTCTTGACTCTCATTTCTCTAGTTACCAAAAACTTTCAAGACAACAGATGAAGTGAGCTGCAAACTATTTTTGAAAATTTTGTGAACATCCGTCAAATGGCACCAAAGTTATAGGCAAAACAAAAAATGCTTTTCCTGGGGTAAGTAGTTCTTAACTATAACTACCTACTGGTGACTGCCGTATATATATATATATATATATATATATATATATATATATATTCACCATCACTTGGTAATCAAACGCTGGCACTCCATGCAGTTACTGTTCTTTATTCACTCCAAGAGTCTATTCCATATCAAGGGACATCATAACACAAAAACAACCAAAATAGGGCAACACGTTTCAACCTCAACGGTCTTCTTCCTTGGCCCACAGGGAATAGAAAAAAGCACAAGCCACGTGGCCCCTCCTATTTAAACCTAACTATCACCCCCACCATGGACATAGAAGAAATTTATTTTTTATTTTTATTTATTTATTTATTTATTTATTATCTATCCCATTTGTAAAATACCAACATGTCCACAATTTAAATTAAATACCGCATGGACCGTGCTATGAAATAAAATAAAATTAAATTAAAGTGCAAAATAATTTAGAACCCTGAACAAATCTACTCTATCATACCTCATAAAGTCTGACTAGCCAATATGTACAAACAATGCCTCATCCTTGTACAAAAGAACTGACTAATCCAGCTTTAAATCGAGAGTCACTCTACTTACATAACGGCCGGGTACACAACAGCAGTCGAAGGCTTCCTTACTTGTTCATTCTATATGTCAGGCGGCACTTAAAATTAACACAGTCAAATAACTTACGAGGGACACAGGAAGTCCTTCCTTCCACTACACAAGCCACCACAGTTATGAACCTCGAGACGCCCACCGCTGTCGGCTTAGTACATCCGAAATGCTCCCAGCACCAAAGCAATAACGCAGAACACCAAAATCTCCTTCTGTTCTATGCACCAACCTCGTCAGGCGAGCGCAGGAAGAATAGCAGGACTTTTTCTCAGTGATTCATTTTTTCCCTGGGGCTCGTCGCTCGCATTATTTGATCAATGACTTCATCAATGACTTCATATGGTGAACAATTGTTGAAGCGAGTAGAGGTTCCGCCTGCCGTAATGGAGGACAGCTTGCAATTTTGGTTATGTTCTCTTAAAACGAGTTATTGACATCTTCGATATTTGGAGCCCTGATAATATCTGTCTCTTTAAACTTGGTTCACGTTTGAATTAGATTTATGAGAAGTCCGTGACAGCCAACACGCTGTGCAACAAGAGATTTCAGATTTCATTGTAATTGCCTGTGCCCCGAAGCAACGGAAACGATGTCCACAGACGTGGGTGAGTGCACTTTTATGCCCTTTCTAATTCAATAAACAAGATATTAAAAGCCGTTCGGAACTGAAAGGAGATTTTGGTATTCCGCGTTATTGCTTTGGTGCTGGGAGCGTTTCGGATGTACTAAGCCGACAGCGGTGGGCGTCTCGAGGTTCATAACTGTGGCGGCTTGTGTAGTGGAAGGAAGGACTTCCTGTGTCCCTCGTAAGTTGTTTCACTGTGTTAATTTTAAGTGCCGCCTGATATATAGAACGAACAAGTAAGGACGCCTTCGACTGCTGTTGTGTAGCCGGCAGTTATGTAAGTAGAGTGACTCTCGATTTAAAGCTGGATTAGTCAGTTCTTTTGAACAAGGATGAGGAATTGTTTGTACATATTGGCTAATCGGATTTTATGAGGTAAGATAGAGTAGATTTGTTCAGGGTTCTAAATTATTTTGCACTTTAATTTAATTTTATTTTATTTTATTTCATAGCACAGTCCATGCGGCATTTAATTTAAATTGTGGACATGTTGGTATTTTACAAATGGGATAGATAATAAATAAAATAAAAAAATCTTCTATGTCCATAATGGGGGATGATAGGTTTAAATAGGAGGGGCCACATGGCTTGTGCTTTTTTCTATTCTCTGTGGGCCAAGGAAGAAGACCGTTGCCCTATTTTGGTTGTTTTTGTGTTATGATGTCCCTTGATATGGAATAGACTCTTGGAGTGAATAAAGAACAGTAACTGCATGGAGTGCCAGCGTTTGATTACCAAGTGATGGTGAATGTTTAATGGGTCCTGTGCCCATTGTTCTGTGCACCAACCTTGTCAGGCGAGCGCAGGAAGAATAGCAGGACTTTTTCTCAGTGTTATATATATATATATATATATATACATATATATATGTATATATATATAAATATAAATTTACCTAGTGATGGTCACCACTAGGTAGTTATTGTTACAACCTAGTTTCTATATAAAAAGCATTTTTTAATTGCATATATCTTTGGCGGCGCTTGACGAATCTTCACAAAACGTTCCCAAAAAATTAGTAAGTCCCATCAGCTGTTGTCTGGAATGTTTAAGGGTGATCCGTCCGGGAGAGAGTTTGCAGGAAAAAAAGGGGGCTCCCAAAACATGTTTTCCCCATTCATTTTTCCATAGGGATTTTGAACAGCGATAGCATAAAAACTACTCGAAGGAATTACACCAAATTTGGCAAGAAGGAAGGTCAGGGTCAAGAAAGAGTGTTTTTTTGTTTTGGTGTAATTCTGTTCAGTAGTTTTTGAGAAATTAAGGGGAAACCCAATTTGTATATCTAGGGATGTGAAGGATTTGCGACCCCTAACGATCTTGTGCTGAGGTCTAATTGGCTGATAGCACTTCAACAACAGAAGCTGTTGAAGTGTTGTCAGCCATCTTGGGACTCGCCTGACTCCAAGTCCCCAAAAAAAGTAAAACAAAAAACGAACAGGGTACGAACACCCTGACCCCATAGCTCTGGTGGTGGGCTCCCAAAGGGTAACCCTCAGGGCTCAAAAGCATTTTTTATTTGATTTTACAAGCAGATCCGTGAATCTGTTTGTAAAATAAAAAACAAATGAAGTGCAGGATCATGTGCTTCGTTAGCCTAATGCCCCTGGCTGGGCCAAGTCCTGGGGGATTTAAAAAAAAAACGGTGGGAACCTCCTGGTCCCCTTTTACTTGAGGGACCACCATCCCCGGGGCAATACTTTATCTGGATTGGGGGGCTGTGTGGCCCTCCCGCTGCCCCAGGGACCACCAGCCCCCAGGGCGAATGTTTGCAAAAAGAAAGGGGGTCCCTATGAGATTCCTGTGCCCCAGGGACCACCACCCCACTGGGGATAAGTTTTCATTGGAGGGGGACCGCACGGCCCCCCTCATGGAGCTACAGATGGCCCTGGGGCACCCCCTAAGGCTGGCTCCTGCTATGTCCCGGGGGTACCCAGCCACTCTCCCCCTCAGATACACCCCCTCACACCAATACTCACAACCAGAGAAGTTGCGGCTAACTCCTGCCATGCAGGGCAAAGCTTTGGGTGGTTGGGGGGTGTTGGCCGCAGGGTCGGGCTGCAGGCCAGATCTTGCAGGCAACCTCCCCTGCGCATGGGTGAAGGACATGAAATTCACCAGTTATAGTTAGTTACCTCTAGTAACTATAACCCATACGCAAAGGTAACTATAACTTGCGCCCTCACCATGCAATGCAAATTACCCCACAAATTATATCAATCATGCCATCTTTCATAGCATCATTGATAATATCAATGTAATATTTGCAGTAAAATGTTTGATGAAAAAATTTGCATGGAGGGGGCGTGAGTTATAGTTACCTTAGGGCATGTGTTATAGTTACTTGAGGTAGCTCTAACTAGTAAATTTCTATGGTTTCGTATGTTTAAAATGTGAGCCTAACTACCACTTCCATGTAACCTTTGGTTTTTTAAAGTTAATTTCTATGGTTTTTAAATTCTATTTTTTAACTATAACATCCCTCTAACCTTTGTTTTTTTCAGTGAATATATATATATGTATATGTATAAAATATGGAATGGTGCACCTTGGGACATTGAGTTCGTGATTATCAGGTCACATGATCAGCAATTTAAAAAGCACTGGCTTCGTGATCATTTGCATTGTCTCACCTGTGATCAAGGCAGTTGGAGCCGAAACGCGTCAGGAAAAGGAGAGTTGTTGTTCACTCTGGAATAAAGTGTTTGGATGGATCCCAAACTGGTGCCTTAGCTACTTTTTGTTCTATGTCAAGATGGGATGCTTCGCCCTCATGCGGAGGCTGCCCTGTCAGGGTCTGTGGCCCCTTAATGGAGCGTGTTGAACTAAGATTTATATTGAAGGGGCCCGACCCGCTTTCCTCGGTGAGAACCACGGCATTTATCCGAGACAGAAGGTCAAACTGAGGTGAGCAAGGGATGGGAGAGAGGTATTTTACCTCCCTTCTAGCTGTTTGGGACCTCCTTATAACGAGATGAATATGGGCAACAACTTTCAATAAGGACACCTTTCCAGTATACATTGTAACTTTGGTGCCTAAAACGCTATTTTATGCAGTACAACGATTCAGCACCAGAGTTTAAAAATATGGAATGGTGCACCTTGGGACATTGAGTTCGTGATTATCAGGTCACATGATCAGCAATTTAAAAAGCACTGGCTTCGTGATCATTTGCATTGTCTCACCTGTGATCAAGGCAGTTGGAGCCGAAACGCGTCAGGAAAAGGAGAGTTGTTGTTCACTCTGGAATAAAGTGTTTGGATGGATCCCAAACTGGTGCCTTAGCTACTTTTTGTTCTATGTCAAGATGGGATGCTTCGCCCTCATGCGGAGGCTGCCCTGTCAGGGTCTGTGGCCCCTTAATGGAGCGTGTTGAACTAAGATTTATATTGAAGGGGCCCGACCCGCTTTCCTCGGTGAGAACCACGGCATTTATCCGAGACAGAAGGTCAAACTGAGGTGAGCAAGGGATGGGAGAGAGGTATTTTACCTCCCTTCTAGCTGTTTGGGACCTCCTTATAACGAGATGAATATGGGCAACAACTTTCAATAAGGACACCTTTCCAGTATACATTGTAACTTTGGTGCCTAAAACGCTATTTTATGCAGTACAACGATTCAGCACCAGAGTTTAAAAATATGGAATGGTGCACCTTGGGACATTGAGTTCGTGATTATCAGGTCACATGATCAGCAATTTAAAAAGCACTGGCTTCGTGATCATTTGCATTGTCTCACCTGTGATCAAGGCAGTTGGAGCCGAAACGCGTCAGGAAAAGGAGAGTTGTTGTTCACTCTGGAATAAAGTGTTTGGATGGATCCCAAACTGGTGCCTTAGCTACTTTTTGTTCTATGTCAAGATGGGATGCTTCGCCCTCATGCGGAGGCTGCCCTGTCAGGGTCTGTGGCCCCTTAATGGAGCGTGTTGAACTAAGATTTATATTGAAGGGGCCCGACCCGCTTTCCTCGGTGAGAACCACGGCATTTATCCGAGACAGAAGGTCAAACTGAGGTGAGCAAGGGATGGGAGAGAGGTATTTTACCTCCCTTCTAGCTGTTTGGGACCTCCTTATAACGAGATGAATATGGGCAACAACTTTCAATAAGGACACCTTTCCAGTATACATTGTAACTTTGGTGCCTAAAACGCTATTTTATGCAGTACAACGATTCAGCACCAGAGTTTAAAAATATGGAATGGTGCACCTTGGGACATTGAGTTCGTGATTATCAGGTCACATGATCAGCAATTTAAAAAGCACTGGCTTCGTGATCATTTGCATTGTCTCACCTGTGATCAAGGCAGTTGGAGCCGAAACGCGTCAGGAAAAGGAGAGTTGTTGTTCACTCTGGAATAAAGTGTTTGGATGGATCCCAAACTGGTGCCTTAGCTACTTTTTGTTCTATGTCAAGATGGGATGCTTCGCCCTCATGCGGAGGCTGCCCTGTCAGGGTCTGTGGCCCCTTAATGGAGCGTGTTGAACTAAGATTTATATTGAAGGGGCCCGACCCGCTTTCCTCGGTGAGAACCACGGCATTTATCCGAGACAGAAGGTCAAACTGAGGTGAGCAAGGGATGGGAGAGAGGTATTTTACCTCCCTTCTAGCTGTTTGGGACCTCCTTATAACGAGATGAATATGGGCAACAACTTTCAATAAGGACACCTTTCCAGTATACATTGTAACTTTGGTGCCTAAAACGCTATTTTATGCAGTACAACGATTCAGCACCAGAGTTTAAAAATATGGAATGGTGCACCTTGGGACATTGAGTTCGTGATTATCAGGTCACATGATCAGCAATTTAAAAAGCACTGGCTTCGTGATCATTTGCATTGTCTCACCTGTGATCAAGGCAGTTGGAGCCGAAACGCGTCAGGAAAAGGAGAGTTGTTGTTCACTCTGGAATAAAGTGTTTGGATGGATCCCAAACTGGTGCCTTAGCTACTTTTTGTTCTATGTATATGTATATATATATATATATATATATATATATATATATATATATATATATATATATATACTGGATGTCACCACTAGGTAGTTATGACTAAGTGCCAGATTTATGCTATTTGACGAAAACTGCGCTAACGCCGTTTTGCCTCAAAAAGGTTAGCACTGACTAGCGCCATTTTTTAATGCCACTCGGGCATCAAATTTATACTATGTTGCTGGGTGGCGGTAAAAATGTTTAGAGTAATTTTTTCCCACGTTAACCATTGCGCCTTGTCGTGAGGCAAAATGACGTTAACGGAGGAAAAATGACTCTATTCCGGTTTACAACATGTAAACATGTCGCAAAGCGGAAATGCACCATTTTTGACAGCAATAGCGTCAAAAACAGACGCTAAAGGAGAGAACAGTGCAAAGGAGCCCCAAAATGGATCTAGTAAGCGAGGAGAGACCCCAGGGAGACCCCATTCAACCAGGAACCAGCCAGGAGGACACAGACAAGAACCAGGGGAGGAAAAAGAGGAAGTGTTGTTTCAGTGAGGAGGAGCATGAAATACTGGTGAGAGAGGTGACGGAGCATCAAAATCAATTTTTCATCACCTCTAAATTGCCAATTGGAAGGAGAGAGGCAATATGGTAGCAGATTGTGGATTAGATCAACAGTGTGGCAGAGGTCAGGAGAACTGTGACTGAGTGCAAGAAACGCTGGCATGACTGCAAGAGAAGGACAAAGGAAAAAATGGCATGGAACAGGAAGGCAGCACTGCAAACTGGAGGTGGGAGTCCAGCACCGCAAGAGGACTTAGACGATATGGGGGAGATGGTTGCAGCAGTCATCCTGGAGGAAATTGTCACAAGAATACCAGGACAGCGCAGAATACCAGGAAACACCACAAATGCAGGCTAAGTTGCTTGAGGGAATTATATGCTTAAATGTCAAGTGCAAAAAGGGGGAGGCACATAGGACTCACACAATGCATGTCAAAGGAGCGCAGAGGGACACAATGCACATTAAGCAAGTTGCACCATGCCAACGTAAGCTACACATGTACCTACGCCTTGGTAGTGCCATGCACCATTGACACATACACAACCTGGTAATATTTAGAACACCACCCTTAAATACCTACATGTACAAATGCAACACATGGGATGGATGGCAAGTATAATCACTTTGCCACTGGTTGTGACATCACAATATCCCTTGCATTTAGTCACATCAACACCACCAACATGACCAAGACCTCAGAGACCAGGTGGTCAGTCAACACCATACCTGGAGTTACTTCATATTGGTGTCTCTTGCAGTAACACCTTGCAACTGCCTTGCCTCATTGCCCAAATGCATGTGTGCTGCAGCAAACATGCGTTTGGGCAATGAGGCAAGGCAGTTGCAACTGTCCCAACAGTACCGAGGCATGTGCCGGTAGCACCACCACACCGCACATAGACAACACATTCACATGAGGGAGCCATCCCTACATCATGCAGTCAGGGTGTCCCCTGTGTGCATGGAACAATTAACTCAACAGGTGCTGGGGAAATAGCAGGCTGGACCAGTATCATTGGTAACATGCCACTACCCAGACCAACTAAACTGAAGTTGTGTTTAACCACACATATTGATGCTGAATTGAAATGTGCCACTACAGTGGTAGGAGTCCAGTGGAGCTGGCCAAGGAGGTGTGGGTGGGAATGCAAACTATGGCAGCCAGCCTTGAGGAGATGCAGACGTGCATGGCAACAAAACAGAATGCAGACAACTGACGCTCACACTCCCCAATGTGTGGCGATCAGGAGTGTCTGAGGGACATAGCTGCTGCCATGAGGGAGAGGCCACAACAGCTGCCCTCCCAAACTGGCATCAGAGTGTTTGAGGACATAATGGACTCTGTGCACCGGGAAATGGCTGCCTATCACAGGGATGTTGCAGCTATACTTAAAAATCAGCAGCTCCTCCTTGCTGCAGTTATGCCATATGTAGTGCCACAGATGGCAGCTGCTGGAAATTGGGAGTCCACATCTGCAACCACTGAAGTGTGTGTGGCCTCTTCCACCTCCCCACTGCCACCATCAAGGGTAGAGGAGGCACCACACACATCGGAGGATGAAGATGTGGAACAGATCATCTTCACCCATAGGAGTTCCCGGTAGCACCAGCCCATGCCACATGGGCAGTGTTTTCCTTGTCTTGTTCTTGACATCATGCCAGTGTTAGCATTGTTGCAGATATGCACTCTTCCTCAACACACTGTTGACATTTCTGCTATGGACTACAATTGTCTCTAACTTTTCAATTGGCAATTTATGTCCCCCCCTGCACTGAAAGACACTTTATCCAAACATGTTCAATGACATGCCCCTCAACCTTGGACCTGTGTTGTGTCACAATTGGATGATTCCACGAATGGGGTCACAGACCTGGACATTGTAAATATTGCACTATTACACTTGTTATTAAACACCACCTACACAACCAGCATGTTTTTGTGTGTTGTGACACATCTACTATGTCTAGGATTTGTGATGTGCGTAACATGTCTCACGTCACAGAATGTCAGTACAAGAGTGCATGAATATGTGGGCACATATCTATGCACATGGTACCTAGATGATGTAGGTCGATGCTGGTCTAATCCCCTACAAGCAATTCACTGAATATGTGACATATGTTGAACACATGTATGCTACACCCACTACATACTGCAGGAAAGGCTGTGAACAGTTACCGGGCAATATATTGTCAGCTGGGAGTACCAGTAGAGCACATTAGTGTGAAACAGAGGGACTCAACCTCATCTATATTTGCCACTGGTCAGTTTAGCAGGATAGTAATGAAATGAAGGCTGTTGTCAAATGTCCCACAGTGCTCGACATTCTAAAACAAAACCCATGCAATGACAGCTGAATTGCCACACCTACATGTCCTATACATGGTCAACAGAGTAACCTTGAGTGGTGGGTACACTGGATGGCAGATGCAAAGATAAGTAGATGTGTTCTAGCTGCCAATGTGACAGCTCAGTCTTAAGGAGGTGATGAACATGTCAAGAGAGGGATCTGGATGCAGGACTGAGTCCGTAAGACAACACCATTTTCACTGTACATCCATGGGAAGACCCTGAGACCCAAGCATATGACACATGAAGTAAGGGAGTACCCAATATTATTTATTATGATAATAAAATAAGTTAAAATAAAATACTAACACCTATCCTAACCTAACCTATCCTAACTATACCTAACCCAGAACAGACCCTAACTACTCGATGCTACACTTACCTAACACATTTAACAACACACTCTAAACATTCACCCCGCCCCCCCTTATATCACAGGACACATGCAGGACAACATACACTAAACTACACATTTACTAACTATAACTAAACAAATATATATATATATATATATATATATATATATATATATATATATATATATATATATATATATATATATATATTTTTTTTAATAAACACATAAAAGCCCCAACATCACCCCCACCCACATAGTAAAACATAACAAGTAGAAAACCCACCTCCCAAACCTACTTATCCTAACTAACCCACTAACCTATTCTAACCTACAACTAACCCCCTAATACCCTCTAAAAACCTAGAAAAAAAGAGGAGGGAGGGGAGTGAACGTGGGAGGAGTGACATGTCATTCAGAGGTTGGCCCATTTCAGTTTTCTCTTAATGTTCTTGAGGGTCTTGGTATTCTTTGCCACCTTCTTTTCTATGGAGTCCAACTTTTTGAGGACCTGTTTTACATCCCTCTGTAAATCTGTGATGGCACTCATGTCCATGGCTGCAGGTGTGGTTGGCTGTGGGTTGGAAGTAGAGGGTGCAACAGCTGGAGCAGTAATTATGTTGGCAGCTGTGGGCCCCTGTACAACTGTGGTGCTTGGTCCAGCCTGTGTGGACAGTGTCACCACTCACCAGTGGATCACTCTGAGCGAAAGCGGTGTGCCATCCTCCTGAACCCAGATGCACTCCTTTTCACATTCCAGATGATACAATGGTCCTGATGGATGAAATGACAATGCTGCACCATTTCCTTGACACCATAGCCACTCACAACAAGATAATAAAACAAACCAAATTAGATGTGCATAGATTTTGTACCATGTGTGACAATGCAAAGGCAGCGTCAACTTCACATTGATCAGGGCCACCATTCCTCATCATCTGTGTCAAACTTTCAAACATACATCTCCAAAAACTTGGATCTGTTAGTGGGAGTATGGGATGCTGTTGCTAACCATAAGGGTTCAGTGTTGATAGGTACACATGCATGCCTGATCAAAATAACTGTCACCTACACTGTGAGCATCACATCTACCTACAAATTTGTTGTTCCCACCCCCTGTGCCTCAGGGGGTATGGCCATGCAGATCATCATCTCAACTGTACATGGAGTCAGGGAGTGGACCATATGTTAGGTGATGACAAAAATGAAGCTGGTGTCCATAGGTCTATCGCTTCTACATTCATGTGTCCAGTTATAAACACCCATAAATACCTGATCAGCCAATACCATTCCTCACACACCCATAACCATGCCAGCACATGATTGGACTTGACCTGCATCCACGCCTATTACATTCCATATAAGTGTCACGTAAGTGGAGGACAAATTTAGTGGCACCATGCTGGGGGCAATTGCCCACCCAGTCCTACATGTATATTACATTACAGGGATGCACAAGTTTGTCTATAAAATAGTGCATCACTGTGTTGTGAGGATGACGGTGTGTTCCAGCGCCATTATTTACACAACAGTGCACATCTAAGTCACATATGGGCCTACATGTGGCTTGTCATCACCTTGTTTACACAATGATGCCCATTGAGTGCTAGCCTACTTTGATTTCTGATCATTTTACAGCTCATCACTTCTAGCATTGGGTGCAACACGCATGACTCACACAAAACACTTAAACACTACACAAGACAGACAAAATCACACTTACTGGATACATCTGGGTCCTCAAATCTTGCCACTTCACCTATGGTGTAGGGGGCAGGTCCACCTGAAAGATATGGATGGAAAACCATGGTTAGTATCATATCACTGTCACTACTAGTGGACAACATATAGCAGTGTATACTATTTCAGAGGAGTGAGGTAATTATCCAGGTTGTGGACAGTGCAACAGACACACCACTGCAAACTCACTATGAGACTGACACTCAGGTGAGTGTGAGAGATCACACATCTGCACTCTTACACTGGGCCTGAGACTCATGTAGTGCTACACTCTGCAGCAACCATTTGTGGCTAATCTGTAGAAGATGGAACTCCATGGAATGAGGGGGAGTTGGGTGACAGATACATGACACTACCTGTGTGCTCTGCAAGACAACTGACTCAGGTATTCTGGCTTTCCTGCAAGGCACACAGAGGCACTTTGTGGAGGACAAGCGGCTAAATGTTTAGTCTGAAATTATTATACATTGAATAATCCATGACTGATGTGCCATAGTTGGCTGATGGCATCAAATGCCCCATTGCCAGTGCTCCCTAAGGCGGGTATGCCCCTTTTGTAAACATAATGTCAGGGATGATGTATGTGTAAATCTGACAATGTTGCACCAGAAATGGATTGTCGTACTTTGTTATCACAATCCACTTACATATGGTATGGTGGTAGTGTCTTGGCTTATCATACATGACACAATGCTCGGGCACATATGTTGCCATGGCCCCTGAAATGTGTGACTTAGTGATTAATGTGCATGACTCACCTAACATCTGACTTGCATTGGTAAAATGCAATATAATGTATTGAACACAAAAGACAGTTGAAAATCATAATATTTTGCATTGTTATAAAAATGATTTTGTGGTGGATCTGCAGCCCTAGCTACATATGTTCTCATCCATTCTGATGTGCATTCCACAGATGTGTCCATCCAAAGTGTGAGGTCATGTGTACCTGGTGACAGGATTGGGCCCCATGGCAGTGGCAGGAGTGATTTCCATGGCTGTACTGCTTAGAACCCATTTTTCCCATTGATTGTGATACCTGGGCTAATCATGTTGAGCATTGTCACCAATGATGCCCCCTCTTGTCACACATGCTCCATACAACCACTGCAACTCTCACACTGAGTTATGTTAGTGGTCTGGTCAAACATTACAGTCTCACCATATTTTGACATCCACTGCCTCATGTGTGGCCCCCTTGTTTACCTCCTATTTGGACATGTTGTTGTTGTGTGTGATGAGCTATTGTTGTACAAGTTGGCAACGTGGATGTAATTAATGAGGTTAGACTCATAATACTAAGGTATATGTTTAAGAGATTGAAGACACCAAAGCTTGATTGTGTGAATAAGTGAGGTGTTTATTGACAAAATCTACAATGTGTGTTATGTGATTATTGAGTGAAGACGTTATCAACAAAGTGCAGTTTGCGGCGTATCCCAGCAGCTGTGTTGTGCTGTTCCCCCTCATTTTCTTCTCCACCATCCTCCTTCTCTTCCTCAGGCAGGTCATCTACCTGCTCATATAAAGGGGCGTTCATCCGCACACATATGTTGTGCAGGATGGCATGTCATGATTATCTTGCAGACGATGTGTGGGGCATATAAGAGGCTGCCTCCTGTGATGTCCAGGTACCTGAATCTAGACTTCAGGATGCCAAATGTCCTCTCCACAATAGTCTGTGTCCTCCGATGTCCCTCATTATATGCACGCTCTGCTGCTGTGCTTGGGTTGGGAAATGGGGTCATTATCCATGGCTGTATGCCATAACCCTGATCCACTGCAAAAGATTAAAGAAGTAATTTGTTGTTAGGTTTTGCAACAGGTATGTCATGTAGCTTGGCAGTTGATATTAAGAGCTGGTTGTGGCTCATATGTATTTGTAGTTTGGTGTGAGTTCCTATCCTGGTGTAATCTTTCCTTGGCACTAGTTTGTGGGACATGACAATCTCGTGTTTGGAACATATGATTTGGATTCCACACTGATGGTCATTATGTATGTACCATGTGTTGTGTAGTGCACCTTTGTATCAGTGTGCTATCACTGGAAGGGACATGACACATCCTCACAACACAATGGGGTCAGATGTGGTGGCAACATGGTAGCCCTACAGAGCCTGGGCATCCCATCCCTTTTGACATGTGTCATTGCAGATGAGGTGTGACACTTAGGGTCTTTGAAACTAGTTAGTGAGAATGCACTACATGTCTCCAAAATTGGCTGCACTGTCCTGCAACATTTCAACTATGCAAGAATGTCCCATGTGTGACATGTTACTTGGCAACCCTTTATTGTCCCCTGTGCCAGTTGCTCATGTGCAGCTGTGCACCAACACTACCTACCCTGCCCCCATGTATTTGGCTAGCTGGCTTGTGGAGGTGGATCTATCTGTGCAGGACAGTACACTGCCCTGTACATAAGCTTTTTGGATGTCCAATTGGCTCTTTCTGTGTGTGCAGCAGTGTGCAGCATGCATTTGTGCCACATTCTTTTGAGTTCATAGCACAGTCAACTTCCTTTTTGCAACCTGCACACAGCACCCCTGGGGTGTTATTTGTTGTAGGCACTTCCTCAGGTTTTAGGGGACAGCTACATGTTAGTCTGCATTATCATGCTATGTATTTTTTGGTGACAGCCTCCAGCGAGAAACATTGCACACCCCTTCCACGCTACATACAGCATGGGAGGGTGGCCAATTTACAACGTGGCTTTAAGTCATTATGAAATAGTCATCTACCAAGATGTACATACAGTGCAGGCCATGACTATAGAACTGTGGGCTATTACATTGTTCCCTTGGTGTTCCTGAGTGGCAGCCAATGTTTGTGTCAGCCATGAAGTGTCCAAGGGTGTATATTCCATTGTCACAGGATGATCAACATAACTAGCAGTGTCTCTCCTATCTTCCTAAACATTAATGTACATTTATTCTGTTGACACATGCACAATAAAGGCTATGGGATGGAGCTCAGCTACTTAGCAAATGTGTCCACTGGCACAGTGCGTGTGAGGTCAGTGATGTCCTGTTTTCTCCTACTGGATCCCATTATGATATCCATGATCTGCACTATCTGGCTGTGTCTCTGCCCCCTGTTAGGTTATCTATTGTATCTGGTACAGACATTATGATGTTGTGAGTCAGTGAGTGATCCATGTGAGGTTGCACTACAGTAGGTACCACTTCTGACACATCTGGCACATGGTATGTGATGGGCCTTGATCTTGTATTCCTATGTGTGTGAGCCAATGCGTCAGGCAGATGTCTCTGAGCAGTATAGGTAAGTTAGGTATGTGTTGATGAGATGCAGTTGATATAGGCACATGTTTGTGGTGTTTGATCTTTGTTCTGGCAGTGATTTGCACTGCATGACTTGAGGCATGTATGCCTATTTGGAAGTTACATGACATGGGCATAGTGAATGCCTTTGACATTTCTGTGCTATTCTTTGTTTGGTGTAGTGTCTGTGATGTGTATTTAGTGGACAACCTGAGGGCACTTGTAGTGGTCTGTGTAGTTCTGCTGTTGTCAAAGGGTACATGTTTGCGCCTGTCCTTCCTGTGGTGTGCCTGTCAAGTTGTGGGTGTGTTAAGTACATGTGGGTGTATGTATTAGTGTTGTGCACTGATTGTGCTGTCCTGCAGCATGGTGCATATGTGTTATCACCTGCACGTGTGTTACCCTGGCCATATGTTACTGTAGTGGTGTATGTCTTGTGTGTCCAACAGGGTGGGTGTGTTGTGTGTACATTAATAGATTTGTTGACTTACCAACAAGTAGGCCATTCCCAAATTGTCCATCCTGGAATTGTTCATTAACCCTGCTGTGCCGGAATATGCAGGCCTCATGGACACTTCAAGGATACTTGCCAAAATGTTTATGAATATTCTGCAGTGGTTCACTATGCCCTGCACATTAATGGAATGCGTGTGCTTGCGATTCCGGTATAAGTGCTCTGTTGCTGCAGGTGGTTTGAGCCGGACATGGGTGCAGTCAATTGCACCTAGCACATGCGGAAAGCCATGGATTTGATAGAACCCCTTTTTGTGCTCCTGCTGCTTTTGCTGGGTGTTGGGGAAGTTGATGTGGTGGGGTGTCAGGGAGATGATAGCATCTAACACCTTTGGCTGGAATGCAGAGAACGACAGCTGTGAGCCACCAACAGTCAGTGCACCCGTTGTTTGGAAGGAACCACTTGCCAGCATGTGCAGGACAGCAAGCAGCTTTGTCATAGGTGGTATGTTGTGTGGGGTCTGCAGGCTGTCTGCAATTTGTGGCTCAATGTGGTGCAGCAGGTGTAGTATGCCTTACTGGTTGAGTCTGTAGGTCCTAATGATGTCCAGGTCCCTGAGGCCAAGGAGGGTTGTCCTGGTTCTGAAGGCCCTCTCCTGCCTTCTGTGTTGCCTTTGTGGGCCACGTTGTCGTGGTGGTGTGTGCAGGAGTTGTTGCTAACCTCTGCGTCGTCTAGCAAGCTGTATCAGTATCACCTCCATATTTTCCTGTGGGTTGTAATGTTGCTTCTGTGTGTTATCCTTAAGTAGTAGTGTATTTGCCTCATTTTAACGGCTGTCCTGACCCAGGCATTAAACTTTGACGCTAATCGGAATTAACAAAATCTTCTTGGGTCCGCCTCCCACCCGTGCGTCATTTTTACCCGGATGGTTAAATACGGCATTAGGGTGTTTGAGTCATTTTTGGACGGGTACGCCTACCTTACATCTCATTAACGCAAGGAGGTTCCACGCATCCGAAAAATGACGTTAACTCCAAAAATTTTACGCTAGACGAGTTTAGCGTCAAAATATAAATATGACGTAGGGTTTGCGCTGAATTAGCATTCAAAAATGACACTAATTCAATGCAAAGCAAGTATAAATATGCCCCTTTGTTTCCCTAGAAAAAGCATTTCTTGACTTCCCTATATCTTTAGCACGGTTTAATGAATCGTCAGCAATTTTTACAAAACAAGTGCCCTCTAGGGTCTTGTTGTGCATGGAAAGTTTCGGGATGATCTGTCAAGCAGGGGCCAAGAAAAATGGGGGGGGGGAGTAAAAAAAAGTGCATTTCCCATGTGAATTGCCATAAACGTTTTAGACAAGCCTGCAGCCTGAATTACTAGACTGCATTACACCAAATTTGGCAGAAAGGTAGGTTTTGGTCCACAAATGACCCTTTTTTATTTGTTGTGAATCAGTTCAGTAGGTTAAGAGAAATTAAAGGAAATTCAAATTTGTATATATAGGGTTGCAACAAATTTGCAAATATTGCCGATCTTGTGCAGAGATCTGATTGGTTGCCAACAATTAAATCAGGAAGTGTTGGCTGCCATTTTGAGACACTGCTGCAGCTGAGTTTAAAAAAAAAAAAAAAGGAAATGGGGTAGGTACCATTACCCAAGCCACCTAGCCTTGGCCAGAGGCCCCCAGGGACCCCCTAAGGCTAAAAAGCATTTTTTTTTTAATTCACTGCAAAAATCATGAATAGTCATGAATTTCACCATAAACCTCCCAAGGGCTACAGTACCAAAATATGGTCGGGAGGCACGTGGACTCCCCACGCCCCACGGACCTTCACCTCCCGGGGGTAAATAATGGAAAATGAATGTGGGGCACTGCTGACCCTTTCCATGCCCTACAGACCACCACCTCCCCAAGGCCGCAATTATTTTGTGTGTAGGGGGGCCACACAGACCCCCCATTGTGCCTCAGGGACCACCACTTCCCCGGGCAAGCAATCAAAAAAGAATGGGGGGTCCCACGGGCTCTCCAGGCCCAGAAGGCCACCATCTCTCTGGGATAAAAATTATTTTATGTGGGGGGGTGTGGCTCCCACAGGAGACTGGAGACAGCTGGGGCCCCGGGGCCTCTTCAGGCTCTCCCTGCAGTCCCCGAGATAAAAAAATATATTTTCAAGGTGGAACGGCAGTGGCCTATTCTTGGATAAATAAGCAGGGCAGGATTAATTCTGGCATGATGCTCCTTTGACAGAAATCAAACCTCAACAGAAAGCACTTAGAGATATAAATAAAGCAGGTGCCCAGGTTCAAGGTCCACCTCTGTAAGGTAATGATCATCCTAAGTTCTTGTGCATGGTCAAGGTAAAGCAAGTATTTTTCTCTGTATTTCCACCTTGAAATATTATCTGTAATCCTTTATGGAGGTGTTTGCATCACCGCATTTTTCAAGTGCATAATTTACTGTAGTGACCGTAACAAGTGTTTTTTTTCCTGTCAATTGCAGCTGAGACACAACCCCCGCTGTACATGGGTGAAGGTTGTGTGCAAAGCGGGGTTGTATGGTAATAGTGGGTTTGCTGCAGGGCCTGGCCGCGTGGCCGGACTTTGTGACCAACTCCCGCCGTATGTGGCGGGGGATTGGTAGTAACAGGGGGTTGGTGGCAAGGCCTGCGGCCAAGCCTTACCGCACACAGCCAAAAGCTGTCCACTGTGGGGGTTGAATTAAAGTGTAGTAATTGAAATTACTTTACGTTTAAAAAAGCGTAGAAATTCACTCAAAAAACAAAGGTTACAGAGACATTAAAGTCAGGAAATAGAATTTTAAAAAACATAGAAATTCATGGACGGGGAAATTCACCTGTTGTTTCATGTAACTATAAGTCATGCCCTAAGGTAATTATAAATTGTGGACTCACCATGCACTGCTACTTACCCCAGATATCACAGCTATCATGACAGCTTTTTTAACATCATTGATAATATTACTGTAACATTTGCCATAAAATTATTCTTAAAACACTGTGCATGGTGCGGGCACGAGGTATAGTTACCATAGGGCACAAGTTATAGTTACTTGAAAAAACTCTAACTCCTGAATTTCAGTGGTTTTGTACGTTTGAGATGTGAGTCTAACTATAAGGTCCCTGAACCCTTTGTTTTTGTTTTGTTTTTTCAGTGAATTTCTATGTTTTTCATTCTATTTCCACATTATAGTGCCCCTGTAACCTTTGTTTTTTCATTGAATATTTAGATAGATAGATAGATAGATAGATAGATAGATAGATAGATAGATAGATAGATAGATAGATAGATAGATAGATAGATAGATAGATAGATAGATGTCTTAGCTAAAATTATAATTGGTATTCCTTTGTTAATTTTAGGAGAATGGAATAGCTGGCCATTATAAATGTACTGATAATTACCAATTATTAATTTGCTGTTGAGGGTTGTAAAGAGTTGAAAGAGGTGAAACAAGTTAAAAGAGAGGGAAATCATTCAGTTGTTTGCCTCTTTACATGGAATGTTTGCTAACCATTTAACCTCAGTTTGCACCCAGCCACACGCAAATCAGTCTTGACCCTACTCCAATAGGAACAGTGCAGCCCAAACTAAGATGTCATGGTTTTCAAAACCAACAATGGACTGGCATTTGACCCTGAGTAATTACCAGTGGCTGACATTAATTCAAACCATCCCATCCATTACTTTTGTATACTTTAGTGTGCTCCCCTAAGTGGGATGGATATGCCCAGATGTGCATCTTATGCACAGTGTGTCACTGCACCAAGCTATACCTCGCTGATGAGCCCAACTAGAGAAGAACCGGGCCTGGGTTGCATATGTTCCAGTTTCTGGAAGGACCTGGCCTCTTATAAAAGCAAGTATTTGGCTAGACATTGAGTCATCATCATCATCATTTACTTTATTTCGGTAAGAAAAACATACCATAAAAGTATAATACATAACAATATAAAAAAAAGGTTATAAAAAAAATGCACAGTAAAATGAATAAGAGACTTTAGGGAAGGAAGTTAAAACCATGGAAGAGTAGACATAAAAATTACTTTCTCCAATGCTATAAGAAACAACACCTCTGGACCCAGAAAATGTCAGCTAATATCATACACCAAGGTACAATAAATATACTTAAGAAAATCTAAATCTAAAAAGCAGCCACCCAATTCTTTGAGTCACTAGTCTAAAGCGCCATAATAAATTCCCAAAATTTTACCACAGGATGGACTATATGAACAGATAGATCAGGTTTAAAAAATTCTCTCAGCAAATGAACAGTTCCTAAAGTCCATTGGCATCCAATGATATAAAAACATCGCCTCTAGTACCACAAAATATCAGCTAATATCATGCGCCAAAATACAATAAATATGCATAAAAAAAATCTAAATCTAAAATGCAGCTACACAGTCTTATTCTTTAGAGTCGCTAGTCTGAGACGCCAAATTGATTCAAGGAACTTTGCCACCATATAGACTATATGAACAGATGAATCAGATTTAAAAATTCTCTCAGCATGTAAACAGCTCCTGAAACCCATTTGTTTACATAAGGGACTAATCCAAGAGGCCCTCTGTTTGTCATATGCACTACATTGGAAAAGAACATGTAAGACCGACTCTTCATTCTTGCATCCCATCGGACATAACTTAGACTTATTAATGGAATTAGACCATTTATAGGTTAAAGAACACAGAGGGAGGGACCCTATTCTAAATCTGATAAAAAGGGCACGCGCAAATGGAGAAAGTGCTGCATCCATGAAGGGCTCAAACTCATAGTGACATTTAAATTGCAAATAGCTGTCAGACATGGACAACGGCACAACCTCAGCCAATTGGCCAGTTTGAACTTTGAGCCAAAAAGCGTCCTTCAATGACTGCACAGTGTTTTTAGGAATATAAAGGGGATCCTTCCAGTAGGACCCCAAACCAAGGTGCATTAAGGACCGTTCGACATAAACACACCAATTGATTTTAGTATTGGGGTTGGGGCCCACCAGATTAAGGAGCCCACATCTGAATGGAATGAGGGCATCTGATGACCATAGCCGGATCCAAAACAGGAGAGGCCTTAAGGCAGCAATCTGGTTGATTGAAAAAAGATTTAAGTCCATTCGGATAGGCAAAGATGGAGTGCTGGAAGGAACTTTTAACAACATCTTCAAAAACTGTTTTTCCATCCTAGCCAGATTCACCAAGTTGCAATGACCCCAAAGCTCTGTACCGTACAGAGCCCCCCCCGGCTTGAGATTTGTATATTTCAAGAGCAGGAGTCATGGGAAAACTGGGGGATCTGGTAGCAAATCTCACGATGCCACCCGCCCTTTGTTTCAGGCACATTAGTGATTTCTGACGATGGGCGTGCCAGAAATGTGAATCTTCTAATTTTATACCTAGATAATCAAAGGTGCCCACTCTTTCCAGGGAAACACCTTCTAGATATACAGGTCTCTTCATTTTCTGCTTTTTGTCCTCAAACCCCATATATTTCATTTTTGCTGAGTTGATTTCCAGACCATGGTCCTTGCAGAACTCCAAGAACCTTGCGAGCAAACTTGAGAGACCCATAGCTGTTCGAGAAAGTAGCAAGGTATCATCGGCAAATAGAAGGCATGGGAACTTCTGCCCACCCATACTGGGGGCATCACCAGGACAATCTAAAAGGTATGGAATACAAGCATTGATAAACAGGAGAAACAGGGTAGGCGCAAGAACGCAACCCTGCCTCACACCGCAGACAGTGGGGAATGCTGGAGTCAGATCACCTGCCGGGCCCCATCGTACTTTGGCACAGTTGCCAGAGTAAAGATCTTTAATTATATTAATCATGGAGCCTGGGACTCCAGCTTTGCTCATAACCTCCCACAGCTTGGGACGTGGGACAAGGTCAAAAGCGGATTTCAGATCAACAAAGGCCACAAATAGGTGGCCATGATCTACATCTACGATCTTCCACTTTATGGTAATAAAGCGGAAGACCTGATCGATGGTACTGACCTTGTCCCTGAATCCTGCCTGAAGATGGCTTAATACCTGATTTTTCGCTATCCAGTGTTTCAGTCTGCTTAGCAGCTGAAAGCAGAATATTTTTTGTAAATTATCTAGTAAACTAATGGGTCTGTAATTTCCTGGAAGACTTTTCTCCCCTTTCTTATGAATGGGCACAATTGTTGCCTCCTTCCAGGAATCCTAGTAAGACCTAGTAGCCAAGGCAATATTCGATATCCTGTTGATATACCGAGTCCATGTGGGCAAATCTGATTTCTACAAGTCCGAGGGGATGCCGTCTGGTCCAGGAGCCTTCCCTGATTTTTGGGCACATATTGCCAACTCCGTTTCTTTTAAAGTAAAGGGAGGCACCACAGGGCAAAACGTTAGAGATTCTACAGAGCTGGTGGCAGCAATTTCCAGCGAAGAGCCATACAATTCCCTAAAATGAGTGAGCCAGGTATCAGCAGCAATATGGCATTCTGGAGTGAGTGGAAGATCTGGGTCTCTGCGTGAAACCAAAAGCCAAAAGAGTTTAACATCAGGGGTCCTGACCGCCTCAGCCAGATCTCCCCATAGACTTTCCTCATGCTTGAGTTTGCATAATTTGCAAGTGGAGACATAAGTTCTTCTCGCACTCTCAATGGCTTCCCGATTATTTGACTTTAACGCTTTAGTCAAAAGGCTCTTGGCCTCACGACACCTCCTATCAAACCATTTGCAGTTAGGTGGAAAAGAGGAGTTCCTTCGATTCGTAGCAGATTTAGTAAGAAGCTCCTTAAGAGCCGCAAAAAGAACCACATGGGAAGACATAACTTCCAGTGGGGATAATACAATATAATCATCAAAAAGCTGGTGTCTAGAAACTGAGGCGCGCAGTTTATCGTTTAACAGGTTGGACTTCTGGAACGAAGCCCATCTCACAGCACACCTATTGCTAGACAATTTCAAAAGATCGTGAGTGTTAGAAGCAGAAAGCGACGGAGGTCCTGCAAAAAGAGTTCCATTAAATACAATTTGTAAAGAGGCATGATCGCTGGTGAACCGTGGACCCACTTCCACATCAATTATGGAATGCCAAACCCGCAAATCAAAAATAACATAATCCAGAATACTGCTATAAAGGCCCCTAAAAAAAGTTGGTCTAGCAGGATTGTCAGCAGGAAATCGGCCATTTCCGAAGCGAAGGCCATGAATTACTGTGAGATCTATTATCTGCGTCGCCCTGCAAGAAGCAGTAGACGACGCTGATTGAGTTAAAAAAGGGGGAATATTCCACACTTCGTCTTCGACCTGTGTTGTCTCGGCATAAACCGAGTCAAGTTCAATTAGCGCGTTGAGGTCACCTGCAATAATAATACGATATTTAGAACGAAAATCAGATATGAGATTATGCAGGAGATCTATAGTAGCAGACTGTTGATTGTAAGGGCCTGGTCTATTGTAGATATAAATACATAACACAGGAGTACCCGAATTTGGCAGTATTACTATTGCCAAAATATCACCGGGGTCTACAGAGATCTCCTTTACTTTACCCACCACAGTTATCTTGACCCAGGTGCATAAACCCCCTATTGCCCTGCCCATAGAAGGCTGCATAGCATTTTTAGTGAAGGAACAAAAACCTTGCCTGTACACACATTCCGTGGCCCATGTTTCCTGGAACATGCAAATGCAGAAAGGTTCGACATAAGCCCCCCACTCGGGATCAGCTAATTTACTCTTAATACCTGCCACATTCCAGGACAAAAATGCCCCTGTGACATGCGTAGTACTGCAAGTGACTTCACAAAAATCGACATCCAATACTGGGTTGGAGTTCACAATAGAAGTGCTAGGGGGATCCCATAGGATGTTGCCATCTGGACTTGGCAAAGATCTTTGGAGGGGCAAGGCCTGAGAATCAAGACCAACACTGGATTTGCAAGGACTGGGGGAGCATAGTCAATCCACATCAGAAGTACCCCCTTGAGACACAGGGTCACATGCGCTAACACATTTAAAAACAGGGACCATGTCAGGCTCAGCAACAGGAATAGGTGGCAGACCAGAAGAGGCAACAGGGTCAATTGCATTGGATGGAATCAGCTTATCCATACTTGAACGAGAGGACAAACTCTTGTTTCCCAAAGCGGGCATGCTGTCACAAAAAAATATATCAAGTTCCTTCCTTGTAAAATTGCGTGCTTCCATCTGCAGGAGGCCCGTGACTAAAGAAGGGCTTGCAAGATTGAGTTTGATAATATCCCGCCCGCCGAAGCGACTACACAACCGTGAGGCAGATACAATATCTGAGTGGATAATTGAGCCACAGCCTCTGACATGGCGGATCCAATGCGAAGCCTTGTTGATTAAAGAAGGTGTATCTTCCCTCTATTGAGCTGTAAGAGAGGGAACATTGCACATATAAATACAATTTTGATTAGACGTGTAGGTGGAGTGGCCAGAGACTGATATAAAGTCCAAATTCCGGTTGATAATGAGAGGAGAGGATATGGGTTTTGCTAAAAGTGGAGCAGTGTATTTACCGTGATGCGGCCTGTAACTAGAGCTCTGAGCAGCCTCCAAAGTCGTTGGAAGATCTGCTGGCAAAGGAACAGAGACCGTAGGATAGTTACATTGCAATGGCGCTGGGTTCAGAGCACGCTGAGGAGTTGGTTCAGGATTTTTGAGAAGCTTAAGAACTTCAAGCATTAGATACTTCAACTCCCCTACTTCACGCTTTAAGCTAGAGACTAATGCTGGAATATCTTCTCTGAGGGGATCACAATTAGGAAGCACAGGGGTCAAATGTGAAAGGTTGGCTGTACAGGGCGAACTTAAGGGGGCAAGAGCTTGAGCTGGAATTCTCAGGGGCTGGACATCGATAGAGGAATTGGCTCCAGATGTTAAAAACGGCAACAAAGTTCCGGGTTTCAGCTTCTTCCGAGCATTGCTCTCTTTTTCCTTAAGAATTGACTCCACTTCTTCAATTAAATTGTCAATTTCTCTGGACATGCAATTGGTATGGGGTTGGGTGACTCTACTAGATTTGGGAATTTTGGTTTTGACAGGGCCTGAATCTGGGCTGGGCCTCCCCTTGCATTTTCCCATTCTAAGAGGATAAAAGGACTCAGCACCAGTATAGGCGCAAAAAGAAGTGAACACAGGTATGACAAAGTGCCCTCAACCGTAACTTAGGTCCCAGAGGGGGGGCCCAGCCCATCCTCAAAACGAATGCTGGTAATCACAACAAGTCAAACAATGTTCTGTAGAACACAGCAGGTAAGCCAAGACTCCTCGAACCTCTCAGAAAGCCGATCGCCGCCAGATAGCAAAAATAAAAGGGTATGGCCCAGCCCAGTCTCTTCCGGGAGCTGACGGGCGCAGGATGGGCCCGCCCTTGGCCCGGGCACGTCCCGCGCGAGTCCTGCGACGCGGGCGCGCCTGGAGAATTAAATGGGCCTGGGTCCCCGCCCCCTCAATCAGCTGGTGCTCTCCGGAGCACAACAGGTCCTTTTCGCGCGTCCCGCGAAGCAGGCGCGCTTGGAGAATTAAAGGGGCCTGGGTCCCCGCCCCCTCAATCAGCTGGTGCTCTCCGCTCTATTCCATAGCCACTGCCATTGTACGAAGCCCATTGGGTCCTGCTGCCGTGTCACTCCGTCAGAAATCCGCTGCCAGTCCACCTCTTGCAGAATTGTAACATCTGATTCTGCAGAAAGCACTATCGTGATGAGCCTTTTGCCAACCTGTAATCCAGCCGCCAGTACCAGGATACTACGTCATAGCTCTGGAGAGCAGGGAGGAACGCTGGCGATGTTTCTTCTGCTGTTTAGAAAGTCCTCGTCCATTAGAAAGTCCTCGTCCTTTAGAAAGTCCTCGTAGACATTGAGTCATTTCTCGTACTGTCTACACTTTGAGTTATTAGTCGTGGTCACTGACTAGTAACTTCACCCCCTCCCCCCCGATTCAAGTGTCAGGAGCACAGCTTTTGATGCACACAGTTGACATGTCCATCTTGTATCTTTGAACTGTTTTAACTGAATTAGTTGAGTTCCACATTTGATTTTGCTCCTTTACAAATAGGGAACTATGGAAGTTCTGCAAACACATATATCTCATATAGTTGAACAGAATATTCATCTGCCAAGTGAACATTCTTAACAATATCAACAATTAAGAGGTTATGGTATTGATTCATACAATGAACAAAAAGGGCTGAGGGCACCTACTTCTGAATCTGTGTTGGGACGGGACACCATGAAGCTGACCACTCTTCACTAAAGCACCATCATACCCTTGACCAGCACAATACATTTTGGGGGTGATTCTGACCGCGGCGGACGGCGGTCGCCGCCCGCCAAGCGGTTCCCGCCGAAAGACCGCTCCGCGGTCAAAAGACCGCAGCGGTCATTCTGGCTTTCCCACTGGGCTGGCAGGCGACCGCCGAAAGTCCGCCCGCCAGCCCAGCGGGAAACACTCTTCCCACGAGGACGCCGGCTCAGAATGGAGCCGGCGGAGTGGGAAGGTGCGACGGGTGCAGTTGCACCCGTCGTGAATTTCAGTGTCTGCAAAGCAGACACTGAAATTCTTCGTGGGGCCCTCTTACGGGGGCCCCTGCAGTGCCCATGCCATTGGCATGGGCACTGCAGGGGCCCCCAGGGGCCCCGCGGCACCCCCTACCGCCATCCTGTTCCTGGCGGGAGACCCGCCAGGAACCGGATGGCGGTAGGGGGTGTCAGAATCCCCATGGCGGCGGAGCGCGCTCCGCCGCCATGGAGGATTCTCAAGGGCAGCGGGAAGTCGGCGGTACACCGCCGACTTTCCGTTTCTGGCCGCGGCTGAACCGCCGCGTCAGAATGCCCAGCGGTGCACCGCCAGCCTGTTGGCGGTGCTACCGCCGACCCCCGCCATGGCGGTAATTACCGCCAGGGTCAGAATGACCCCCTTTATCATTAACTAGCGATGATTTTAGGGTGAATATATAGTTAGTGAATTAGCATCAAGATAATCTGCTTTCAAAAACTTTTAATTAACAGTTTTATTATGAATGCAGCGCTCAACAACAGATAAATATTCTGTTTTGAATACATTATTTTATGGAAATAAGTATGCAAGTATGGAAAATTGGATGCAGTTAGGGCTGCCTGCAATACCCTTTCACTAGAGTAGTGATTAATGCCAGTAGCTTATTTTGATTTGGAGGATATCAAATAATGTGCATGTTTGGTCCACTGTTTCCTTTCTATTTGATTCCCGCAATTACATATAAAGTTTCTCTTACATTTCCCTGACTTTTCTCGTCAAAAAGCAGCAATACTCTCCTTGTACTATTTGCGTTTTAGCAGTAAAGCGGTGAATGTTTGCAATTATGTTTTGATATAATGTTGGTATTCTTTGACTTCTTTGACATAGGCTTCATTAAAATATTCACTGATTAATGTGTATGTTTTTGTTTTTTATTTTTACATCCCAGCACCTGATGTATATTTCTATATGTGAAGCAGACTTTTCAAGTAAGCATACTCTCTTTATATTTTCAAATTGGTGAAACATACAATGGCAAATGTGATGTTTTCAATCTTCCACTTCTATTGAAGAACAAGGAGTGGCAGATAGAAATGCACAGTGTGGGAAATTATTCCCCATCCTGGGAAAATGGACCATTTATGTGATTAAAATCATTGTGGTCAGAATGATTTGTGATTAACTCCCGTGTTTTTCTTAGAATACTTCTTTAGGACAGGCTATCTTGGCCCTTCTGTAGCACACTGACTTCGGTCACTGGGATGAGCAGCATAAAAATGAATTGATGCTTGGTTGGATTCTGTTTCATCACTTTCAGTGACCCGTAAAGAAGGTTCATCATCACCTGATAATTCTCCAGCACTTGAAGTGGCATCATTGTGCATGACATGCTCCCAGATGAAAACTGAATGTTCATCCCCAGATGAAGCATGCAGACTCTTGTCACATAGCTGCTCCTCTGCAATGTCTTCTTGTGGATGTTTGACGATCATGAAATGAGAATTGTAGGATGTTATATCCAGTTTTAGTTGTCTTTCTTTACCATCTGTAGTGAAATGAAGAAAACATCAATTATTGTGGAAATGAAACGTTTAATAATACCTCCAAAATCATTCGTAAATAATACTAGACTACATGTTGCTCTCTCATTTCTCAACAGGCATAATATAATACTTATTGCACTTCCTTCTGTTGTGTATATGGCGTGCCATCTCCCACAGATTGCATGCATATCTGTTCCGGCAGTGAACATATACAATATTATGTTATGATTTATTGCAGTTTCCATATTGTGAACATCACATATTTGCCTTAATTGTTATGTAGCTTTTTATGGTCGCAAACAATGGAACATTCCCTTCGTCCTTTCGATACATGTTCCCTTGATCTCTTCCATAGAATGTTGAAATGGTTCTGGAAGTGACAGTTGAGACCGTTAGTGAAGAAGCTGTGGAGAAGTGGGCAGTTCATGTTGTTGAGCATTAAATCAGTTGTAAATCTTTAAACGCTTGTCATTGTTTGGATTTTACAACAAAACTTAACATTTAGCAAAGAGCAACGTTGTGCAGGGGGCAACTTTGACAACATCACCCCTTTAGCTATGTATAGCTGCTTTCCAGTTATTGAGTACACCCTTACCTCCAGTTTACAATGCAAGTGTTGGTGGCATTTAAAGCATAACTGCAGCACTGCAGAAGATCGTGCACTGCCATGGCATGGTTTCTACAGTACAACAAAGGCGGCCCTACCTAACTTCCAGGGTCATAAGGAAATTTGGCCCTTCATTTTCCAGGCACATGCAGCAGGTAAGCCGAGGGTCATCTGGGGCACTGGAAGGGTGGGAATACTGTGTTTTCTATACAGTGTATACACAGCTTTCTAATTTTTATCACACCAGGAACGAAGAGGGTATAAGTATTTAGTCATATAAATTGCAAGTTATCAGTGACTTGTATTTGTGGGATAAGTGATATACTCCATATTCACAAATCTTTGTGGTTCACATTGGATTTACCGTGGCCACTAACCTTTTATGGACTATTTGTATTCCGTTTTCATAGAGTACTATGTGACCCTTGTAAGATTTGTTATGGTTAGACAGTGGTGTTGAGCACACAAGGTGTGGAATTAGGTAGATATTGTGTTACCTTTTCCCTACATTGTACTCTGTTCTACTTTCTCAACAGGTTCATTGTTATATGTTTATGTATTTTTTAGGTGTCCCCTTCTATCTGTTTTGTCCTGATGAGACCCTGTATTGGTTAAAAGGCTGTAACGTCGTTGACTGTGCTAAGAATGAACCTAAGGCATGACTCTTTGAGATTAATTGGGTCACTAGTATGGACTTGAATTATTTTAGATCTTAGCATTAAGGGGTGCAAGGGGCTTGTAAATATGCCATCATGTCCGACCCCACCCCGAGTCCTGCGCCTACCTGGAACCCTGCAAGTATAAATGACACATTGATCACACAGGTCAGATGCTGGATGACCAGCTGTTATATATGAGGGAAGCGTAAAGTGGATCACACAACACTGTTTGGCTGTGGCGCCTCTCATCCTGGAGAAGTGTGGCTCAATGGTTAGAGCGGCAGACCCTGAAGCAGAGATCTGGCTCAAGACCAGGGTTCAAGTCCTGCTTCGGCAGGTCTTGGGCTCAATTCCCCTTGACCAGATAATTCTCGCCTTGGTGCCTAATCTAATTCATGGGTCCCACTCTGCAACTCTGGGCAATAGCTTGCTTAATCTCCACAACGGCCCCAACAGTGCTTGGATGCCTGGCTTCATCCTGGGGGTGCTCAGGAGTGGGCGCCTCACAGGGAAAAGCCAGGAGGGGTTCCATAGTGGTATGAGTACAGCGCCTTGAGACCCTAACGGGTGAGTAGTGCGCTATACAAGTGCTAATTTACATTTACATTTACATCCTCCTTCTCCACATGGTCTCAGGCTGCACTAGCCACCACTGTCACCCTGACTGGGGACCAATCAAAGCATGATGTCTGAGAACTTACTTCGTAGCCAAACCTGTGTGGCCAAAATACAAGCTGCCTCGGCCAGACCCACCAGCGTCATCAAATGCATACTGTGATGTGAGAGAAGACCAGTGCTTGAGACAGCCAAACAGTCCACCTGTCCTCCTGCATAACAACAATGTCATAGGTGCATGGCCAGCACTGCATCAGACGTAAATAGTAAACAAGCGTTTTGGGCAAAACCTGAGAGGGTAATGCAGGCCAGTACAGCCCCTGATGCTCATGAGGGTTCTCCGTTTTAGTGTTCCCTATTCTGCCTAAGGACTTTGAATAGGTGGCCAAATATAGGGGAACCTCACAACTTTCTGAAGAGAGCCTGTAGGAAATGAACATCTTTACATAGTGTACCTCCAATTTTTTGCCAGATGCATTTTTGGTGAAGTAGACCTCTGTGTACTTAATTCCTGCTAACAATAGTAAAATGCCTGTGCTCCCACTTTAAACATAATTGAACTAGCATACTCCTAATTGCCATATTCAACTTACCTACATGTCCCTACCATATGGTACAAATTATACCAAGAGCCTGCAAGTAAAATATCACTAGTGGACTACAGCACCTATTGTGCCAGCCACTACAGTGGCAGTGGAAACATGGCTACCAGTTTTTGCCTGACTGAAGCAGTTTAAAAACTGCAGTTCGGCTTGTCAAAATAAACTCTGTTCACAGGTCAAAACCTTTTTTGTTAAATATTGTCACCACCTATGTAGGTCTTGTAGCACATAAGGCAGGGCGCATAGTATTCAAGAGCAGGATTTGTCGAAATGTAGTGTTAACATGTCCTTACAGTAACTAGCCTCCAAAGGCTATTTTCACTTAGGAAGGCTGTCTGGCCTATAGAGAAACACTCAGAAGCAATATTAAATATTAGTTCTGCTATCTCAGGGTAGGAATCGATAGAAGCATGAGTAAACATATATTTTTTATATTTATTAAAGGCCCATTGATGAAATCCGATTTTTAATAAATGTTAAGGAAAAGGTGACTTTAGAAAGTTGCCTTTGACCTGCCCAAAGCCTCTGGATGCCAATTAGTAATGGCCTCCAGTTGCAGCCCTCCGAGTGTTCAAGCCATTAATGAGTGTGAAAACTGCTCTCAGAGCAGACAAAAGGCCTTAGGGCCTTATTATAAACTTGGCGGATGGGATACTCCGTCACAAGCGTGACGGATAGCCCATTCGCCGTATTACAAGTTCCATTATATTCTATGGAACTTGGAAAACGGTGGGTGGGATATCTGTCACGTTTGTGACAGAGTACCCCATCTGCCAAGGTCGTAATCAGGCCCTTAGTGTTGAGAGGCATTTTTGTTCCTCTAGCAGGATGACCATTTTTGCTGTGTCCAGGAACTTAAATTGCTTCAAAGGGCATCCTTTGTCACAGACAAAAATCAGATGACACCTGGATAGGCCCCTTCTTTAACCCTTCCAGTCAGGCATACAGCAATTTCAGTGGCCCTTATTAGCCCTATATGTTGCTGAATAACATAAAGGTATGTAGTATTTGATGCAGGAGAGGTATTTCCCTATCCTATTCCAATTTCCCAGGTGCAGGACTTCCACTGACTCTTTATGTATTTGGATGGGGAGCTTATCACATGTAATGTGGCATGATTCATCATTGCCCAGGTAATTCCTATCGCTACTTAAATTAATACAAGACACCAGACAAGACAGGAATTTCCTACCTTTCCTGATGCTGACAATCCACCTCAGGTACAAAAAACAATATTTTTCTTGCTAACAATTAACATGCTCTGATGGTAGCAGTCTGTAATATAAAACATCTTATAAGAGCACTGATGATGAGGTAGTGTCACTACAAATTACACAAACACACAGCAAATGAATCTTGTATCAAATAATGAAAATTCCATTAATTCTTACACAATTCTTTCTCCTATGACTTGCCCTACTCAGACTTGTCATTCACTTCATGGTCTGATGGGGGTTGGCAACTGATGCAGTCACACACTTCATTATATAGAATATGATGATGTTAATACTCTGCATTGATGACCATTTTAGCATCATATCATTTGGTTGGTGACTTATCAACATCTTGTCATGTCATTGTCTTGTATGTAGCGTACATCATTATGTTAGCTTGCAAAAGAAGGATAGGGTTAGCAGTGAGTTGTGGATCAATAGTGTCCTTAGTGTCTGGTCTATCCGTTGTATCCAGATAAAAAGGCACTTATCAATAAATATAGAGCATACAGAGGCATTCCTTGTGAAAAATTGATCTAACCCCTATTCTTAGATGTGTATGAAGATCCCCAGTTAATCTGTAGTATCACATTTCAAGTACCCTGGTACTTGCAGCGTCAATGAGATAGGCCAGGTGTAATAACTAGGGTTCCCCTTTCAACAGCTGACCTCACCATTTAGATGCAGAGAACTCTCTTGTTGTGAGAGCATAGGTTGCCATATTTGGGAGTGGCTGCCACGTCGTCACCTGACATGTGATCAGCAGCCTGAAGTTGCATTGTCATCAGTATTACGCGGGAAAGGAGAGCTCTCTGCAACAAGATTGGTGTTTAGACAAAATATCAGTTTTAAATTATCGGGAGGCATAAATAGCAGTAATGAAATACTGTGACGCACAAGTATCGTGATGCAAAATATCACTGACAAGAATATAGTATTTTGAAGTAATATCGTTTTAAAGAATATTTATGTTTTTAATATCATTTTCAGTAATATAGTTGTTAAAAATATCAATTTTAATTATCCTAATGAGTTTTAGTTGGTATATTACTTTTATGAGTTACTAATGTTTATGTAAATATGTTTTAAAAAAATATAGCTTGTAATTTTAAGTGATTTTTATTTTTTATTTAATTATGAATAATAATTTATAGTGCTGTAGTGGTTTGTTTTTAGGGGGATAGGATGAGATGTTAATTAGGTAATAATTCATTATGAATTATTTAATGCATTCTGTTTAATTATAGGATTGACATTTATCATGTAAGGTATATAATACTGATATACTTGTGTTATTTGTTATTTTCTGGCTGCTAGGTTTGTGGGGGTATAGGGTGGAATGTTGATTAAGCAATACTTAATTATCAAATTATTATGAATAGTAAATTAATTGTACAATTGATTTTTAGCTATGCAAATTATGGAATACTGATTTATTTCACATATGTTTTAGTTGTGGGCTACTAGGTTTGTAGTGGTAATGGGTGGGAAGTTATTCTTGTAGTAATTAACTAACTATTCATTATTATTTTAAAACTTATCATTTAGTTGAGTTATAAATATGTAAATTATTGAATACTTATGTATTTTCCTTATATTTTAGTTGCAGGCTTCTAGATTTGTAGGGGTCTAAGGTAGGAAGTTAATTTAGTATTTGTTGATTACCAACTATTTATTAATTCATTAATTTATTTTAAATATGTAAATTATGAATTCTTATTTTCTTAGTTATATTTTAGGTACATGCTGCTAGGTTTGTAGGGATATAAGATGGGATGTTAATTAATTAGTAGTTGAATGACAATTATTTATTAATTAATAGTTACTTATTATATTGACTAGACATTATGTGAATCAGTTCATTGTTTTTAGTTTTTTAATACTCTGGGCCCAAGTCTCAATATTTTTTTAGGGGAGGGGGCCACACGACCCTTCTCCCAAGGCCAATCTCGGTCCCAGAGGCACCATCCCCTGGAACACAGCCTAATTCTTTTTTTGTTTTGGAAGGAGGGCATGTGGCCCCCCTCACCAGGGCCGATCTTAGCCCAGGGCACCCAATCACAATGTCGGGGATCTTGGAGGGAGTCTCAAGGCTCCCACAGTCCCAGCTGGCTCCCCACCTCCTGTGGAGCCAGCATTCTGTCAGAGAGAGGAAACTGCTAAAGCAGCTCTCTCTCTGTGAGAGCAATTGTTTCCTCTGTCTGCCTGTCTCCATCTCCACAGACAGGCAGGCAGAGGAAAGTCTTCTCCAATGAAGGGAGAGATGTTTGACAGCTCTTCCTCCACTGGAGCAGAGTGTTTGCTGTGGCGTGGCAGCAGCTTCAAAGCTGCCACTAAGCCACAGCAAAAGCTATGTCCAGGGGGATGGGCAACCCGGGACATAGCAGGAGCCAGCTTTTGGGGGTGGCATTCCCCAGGGCCATTAGTGGTTCCATGAGGGGTCCATGCCCCCTGCCACATACATAGCCCCGGGGAGGTATTGGTTCCCCGGACTGCAGGGGAATCAAAATGGACCCCTGATCTCTTTGTTTGAAATCTGCCCCCGGGAGATGGTGGTCCCTGGGGCTGCAGTGGGGCTGCGCGACCCCTGCACACAATGTAATAAATGCCCTGGGTAGGTGGTGGTCCCCAAAGCTGTGGGGGGCCACTCTCCCCTGGCACACAATATAATAAATGCCCTGGGGAGGTAGTGGCCCCAGTGGCTGTGGGGGAACCGCATGCCCCCCTGCCCCCACAATGTAATCAATGCCCTAGGGAGGTGATGGTCCTTAGGGCTGCGGGCGCCCCGCCTCTATAATTAGATTCAAGCCCCAGGAAGGTGGAGGTCCCCAGGACTGCAGGCAGCTCCCATGCATTACTTTTATTTTTAGTCCCCAGTAGGTGGTGGTCCCCGGTACCCCTCCCTGCATTATATGAGCAATGCCGCCAGGACTTCACCTACCCTGAGGCTTCAGAATTACGCTTCGTGTTTTTAAAGTTTCACCGGATCCGCAAATCCACCACAAATCCTGGTGATTTAAAAAAAAAAAAATGCTTTTTAGCCCTGGTGGGGGAGGGGTGTCCCTTTGGGACCCCACCACCAGAGCTAAAGGGTCAGGGTGTCCGTACCCTGGCCCCTTTTGTTTTTTTAATTCTTTTTTGTGGGACTCAGCTAAAGCCAAGTCCCAACATGGCTGCCAGCACTTCCTTGTCAAAGTGTTGGCAACCAATCAGTTCTCAGCACGAGATCAGGAGGGATTGTCAATTTCTCAAAAACTACTGAATGGATTTACACCAAATAAGATAAAGGATTCTTTCTGGACAAAGAGTTACCTTTCTGCCAAATTTGGTGTAATTCCCTGCAGTGGTTTGGGCGCTATCGCTGTTCAAAATCCCTATACAAAATTGAATGGGGGAAAATGTTGTTTTTTGCACCCCCTTTTTCAGGGCCCCCCCTTGATGGATCACCTCAAAACTTTCCACACAGTAGCTGAAGTGAGAGTTGTATTTTATTGGAAACATTCATGAAGATTCATGAAACTGCGCTAAAGTTATTAGCAAAACAAAATGCTCTTTCTATAGAAACTAGGTTCTAACTATAACTATCTAATGGTGACCACTACTAGGTAATAAGACACCTGCTGCACATTGGCAATACCTGTGAGTTTGTCTGTGCGAATCTAGGTGAACTGGAGCTTGTCCAGGGCAGGAGCTGTGTCCTGTCCCCTCTGCAGCATGCCTTTACAGGATTCTGTGAATACAAGGTGGTGTCAGGGCAGGGTGCAGGTCAGACTGCAGGGGTGAGGCCGGGGAAGCATTGATGAGATACAACTGTGGCACTTGAAGCACAAATAATCTTGGCGTGGAGTGATGTGGTGAATAACTCTGGCATGGGGTGATGTGAATAACGTTGGCGTGGGTTGATGTGGTGAATAACTGTGGTAAATACGTTTGGCTCAGGGTGATGTGGTGAATATTTTTGGCATGGAGTGATGTAGTGAATAACTTTTGTGTGGGGTGATGTGGTGAACTACAACCATCAAGCTCTCTACATAGCACAATTGTACACATCAAGCAACTCAGATACACAAATGTACAATCAAGTGCCCTTAGATTGACATATTTACACAGCAAACACCCTTAGATACACACAAGCTACACTAGACACCAAAACACACATATCAATCTCTCTCACACACACACAAAGTTTTTAGACTCACAAATCTACAACACACTTCATTTGGCACACGATTATACAAAGCAATGTCCTTTTGATTCACCCATACACACTCCAGGATCCCATAGACACAGAAACAAATGCAGCAGTATCCTAGTGCCAGATTTCGGTCACATGGATATACACAGCAAGTTCCCTTGAGCACACACACACACAACAAGCACCCTTTGACACTCAAATGGACACCACAAGCTCCTGTGGTTATCCAAACACACACATACACACTAACACACACACACACCAAGGTCCACATCTGATATGAACGTGGTATACAGCTCCTCTCTGCGTTTGTTTCTTTGTATGCCTGGGTTTCATAGCCTCTTACCGTCTCATTGTGTTGCTGAGTGTCCACAGTCCTTTGATAGACATTAAGGGGCATATTTATACTCCGTTTGCGCCGGAATTGCGTTGTTTTTTTTTACGCAATTCCGACGCAAAACTAACTCTATATTTATACTTTGGCGTTAGACGCGTCTAGCGCCAAAGTCCATGGAGTTTGCGTCATTTTTTAGCGTGGACACCTACTTTGCGTTAATGAGATGCAAGGTAGGCGTTCCCGTCTAAAAAATTGACTCCGAGGCATGTGCCCCGTATTTACACTCCCGGGCAAAATTCGCGCCCGGGAGTGGGCGGGTCCAAAAAAATGACGTACGGCCACTTTTGCGCCGTTTTTTAGCGCCTGGAAAAGGCAGGCGTTAAGGGACCTGAGGTGCCCTCCCATGCCCCCAGGGACACCCCCTGTCACCCTTGCCCACCCCAGGAGGACACCCAAGGCTGGAGGGACCCATCCCAGGGACATTAAGGTAAGTTCAGGTAAGTCATTTAAAAAAAAAAAAATTGTGGCATAGGGGGGCCTGATTTGTGCCCCCCTACATGCCACTATGCCCAATGACCATGCCCAGGGGACAGAAGTCCCCTGGGCATGGCCATTGGGCAAGGGGGCATGACTCCTGTCTTTGCTAAGACAGGAGTCATTTATATGGGGGTTGGGAGTCGTAAAAAATGGCGCAAATCGGGTTGAGGCGAAAAATTTGCCTCAGCCTTACTTTCCCCATTTTTTGGCGCCCAAGCTCCATATTCCCCTACGCCGGCGCTGCCTGGTGTACGTCGTTTTTTTCCACGCACACCAGGCAGCGGCGGCGGCTAACGCCGGCTAACGTCATTGATTAAATACGGCGCCCGCATGGCACTTCAGAATGGCGTTAGCCGGCGCTAATTTTTTTGACGCAAAACTGCGTTAGCGCAGTTTTGCGTCAAAAAGTATAAATATGGCCCTAAGCCTCTGCCTGTTCGCATGTGATGCTAAGATACACAATACATTGAAGTGCTAATGAAAGCACACCCTCAGAAGATATTATGTATGTTCTTAGAATAATACTAAAAGTTATCTGATCCTCATCTAGTCCTGGCAAGTCTTCACAGTAGATACATCAAAATCATGAAAAATGTGCTCACAGATTTCAAAGTGTCATCATTTCTTAAACAAAAATAGCCATCTTGTTTGGAAAAAGTGCACACCCACTGCTTCTGTGTCAGTTTAGAAGTTTTTTAGGACCAGATTCTCCCAAACAAGTGCACATTATTACTTGAGCATCAGGAAATGTTACTGCTGTTATCTGAAACTTCATCAGCTTCAACTTGAGCATCTAGGTGTGTGGTACCACATTATTCCCACCCAAGTCAAATATATCTGTGAGGGAGTGGGGAAATGATGCTGCTGATTAGTCTGGAAAGGGTTATAAATTCATTTTTCAAATATTAGGAAGTCCTGCACGCAACAGTGAAAAAGAGTATTCACAAATGGAGAAAGTAGAAGATGGGTGCCAATCTGCCCTGGGGTCGAAGTCTCAGTGAATTTGATCCAACCCCCAAAGTTACATACAGTGATCTACTGATATCTCTTAATACATTAACCATTAGTTCCTGAGCCTACCATTAGGAAAAGACTGAGTAAGTACAACTTTTCTAGAAGGTTTGCCAGGAGAATACCCCCTCTCTCCAAACTCCAAAAAGAACACTGTTCCACAGATAAAGTTTGTAAAATAGCAACCAAATGAAACACAAGATTTCATGAACAATGTTCTCTGGAAAGATAAGGCCAAAGTGGAGTTGTGTTCTTGTAGTGTATGACATGTTTGGAAAACTAAGCACTGCATCTCACCAGAAGAACTCCGTTCAACCACCAAGAATGCTGCTGAAGAGGAACTATTTTGAGCCTGCTTTAAGGCTATAGAACATACATACATCCCAATCACTGAGTCTCTGTTTGCCAGCACAGTCTACATGAACTTGTGAGACTATTTGAACAAGATTTAAAGCTTAGCCGAAAGTAGACATTGCAACAGGAAAATGCTTCAACACACAGTAGAAATCTAGGACTGAGTGGTAAAAAAACAGAACCGAACCAGAATTTTTACAATGGTCAAGTCAAAGACCTGCCTCAATCCCATTGACAGACTATGGTGCGATTTAAATAGGGCTGGCCATAAATGAATACCCTAAACATCAGGGAGTGGAAGCAACATTGTAAAGAGGAGTAGGCCAGAATTCCTCCCATGCAATGTGAGTGGCTGGTAAACTTTTTCAGGAAATGTGTATGTACTTCAAGTGATTGTTTCTTTTAGGAGCTTCAGGTCTGAATGAAATAGGGGAGACATTGAGTAGAATCTTGGGATAGCCTGGAACTTACTTTTCCCGACAACTGACTTTCTGAACTAGACAAAAAATTGTGTGATTCTGGCAAATAACTTGTAACCGGAGTTACAAAAAAATGTCATGATCACAACCTTGAATTCGCAAAATCACAGGGTCTGCAATTACTGAAGAGGGTTTTGAAATGTATAAATCTCCTTTTAGAGTCAAAAAGTATTTTTACCAGCCAGAAAGGGTTTTCCACCTATTACAAACCACATCTAGGAAAATGTGTGAAAGGGGGATCCTTCTCCAATTTGGAAGACACATTGGGATGTATCAATTGTTATGACTGCAACTGACACCATTCATCAGATAAGGGCACTGCAAAGGGGGAGGGGGTGTCTCATTCAGATTCCCCTTTCCTTCTGAATCAGGTCAAACCATGTTACAGCAGTACCAATCCCTTTTAGTGGACACCAGCTGCTGTAAAAAAAAAATATTTCCTGTTTTAGAAACCAGATATGAGGATAGTGGTCTTTTGACCCTTGCCGGCCATCATCCCTGCATTTGCACACATGTATGGGAGTCAAAATAACAATCTGCATAATGAGTATTTATTAGGCAGGTCATTTTGTGACCCCCTGCAATTCATCGATTTTTAATGCAGCTCATTAAAATATAAGCTCCATCACGTTACATACTCATCTCCAAAGTGATGCCCCATGAGTTACACACACAGCACTCTATTTTTGTTTATTAAATACCTGGAGATAGATGTGTGCTTAGAGCTTTTTATTCAGTGGCTTGGGAGTAAGGAGGTGTTGATTTTATAAATGTTGCTGGTTATGCAGCTGTGTGTTTCTGGCAGAGGGGATACAGTACTTTGGTGGGAAAGGGTACTGAGAGCATGGTGCTGTGTTTATAAAGGGGCGGGGCGGATGGAGAAGTGCATGCTTTTAACCCCTTCGCTGCCAGGCCTTTTCCCCCTCCTGTGCCAGGCCTTTTTTTGCCTATTTGGGGCAGTTCGCGCTTAGGCCCTCATAACTTTTTGTCCACATAAGCTAACCAAGCCAAATTTGCGTCCTTTTTTTCCAACATCCTAGGGATTATAGAGGTACCCAGACTTTGTGGGTTCCCCTGAAGGAGGCCAAGAAATTAGCCAAAATACAGTGAAAATTTCGTTTTTTTCAAAAAAATGGGAAAAAGTGGCTGCAGAAGAAGGCTTGTGGTTTTTCCCCTGAAAATGGCATCAACAAAGGGTTTTCGGTGCTAAACTCACCAGCTTCCCAGCTTTCAGGAACAGGCAGACTTGAATCAGAAAACCCAATTTTTCAACACAATTTTGGCATTTTACTGGGACATACCCCATTTTTACAATTTTTTGTGTTTTCAGCCGCCTTCCAGTCAGTGACAGAAATGGGCATGAAACCAATGCTGGATCCCAGAAACCTAAACATTTCTGAAAGCTAGACAAAAAACTGAATTCAGCAAGGGGTCATTTGTGTAGATCCTACAAGGGTTTCCTACAGAAAATAACAACTGAAAAAGAAAAATATTGAAATTGAGGTGAAAAAAACATCAATTTTTCTCTACGTTTTAATTTGTAACTTTTTCCTGCAATGTCAAATTTTCGAAAGCAATATACCGTTACGTCTGCTGGACTCCTCTGGTTGTGAGGATATATAGGGCTTGTAGGTTCATCAAGAACCCTAAGTACCCAGAGCCAATAAATGAGCTGCACCCTGCAGTGCGTTTTCATTCTATTCCGGGTATACAGCAATTCATTTGCTGAAATATAAAGAGTAAAAAATAGCTATCAAGAAAACCTTTGTATTTCCAAAAAGGGCACAAGATAAGGTGTTGAGGAGCAGTGGTTATTTGCACATCTCTGAATTCCGGGGTGACCATAGTAGCATGTGAATTACAGGGCATTTCTCAAATAGATGTCTTTTTTACACACTTTCCTATCTTTGGAAGGAAAAAATGTAGAGAAAGACAAAGGGCAATAACACTTGTTTTGCTAATCTATGTTCCCCCAAGTCTCCCGATAAAAATGATACCTCACTTGTGTGGGTAGGCCTAGTGCCCGCGACAGGAAATGCCCCAAAGCGCAACGTGGACACATCCCATTTTTTGACAGAAAACAGAGCTGTTTTTTGCAAAGTGCCTACCTGTAGATTTTGGCCCCTAGCTCAGCTGCCACCTAGGGAAATCTACCAAACCTGTCCATTTTCGAAAACTAGAGACCTAGGGGAATCCAAGATGGGGTGAGTTGTGGGGCTCTGACCAGGTTCTGTTACCCAGAATCCTTTGCAAACCTCAAAATTTGGCTAAAAAAACACATGTTCCTCACATTTCTGTGGCAGAAAGTTCTGGAATCTGAGAGGAGGCACAAATTTCCTTCCACCCAGCGTTCCCCCAAGTCTCCCGATAAAAATGATACCTCACTTGTGTGGGTAGGCCTAGCGCCCGCGACAGGAAATGCCCCAAAGCGCAACGTGGCCACATCCCATTTTTTGACCGAAAACAGAGGTGTTTTTTGCAAAGTGCCTACCTGTAGAATTTGGCCTCTAGCTCAGCTGCCACCTAGGGAAACCTACCAAACCTGTGCATTTTTTAAAACTAGAGACCTAGGAGAATCCAAGATGGGGTGACTTGTGCAGCTCTGACCAGGTTCTGTTACCCAGAATCCTTTGCAAACCTCAAAATTTGGCTAAAAAAACACATGTTTCTCACATTTCTGTGGCAGAAAGTTCTGGAATCTGAGAGGAGCCACAAATTTCCTTCCACCCAGCGTTCCCCAAGTCTCCCGATAAAAATGATACCTCACTTGTGTGGGTAGGCCTAGCGCCCACGACAGGAAATGCCCCAAAGCACAATATGGACACATCCCGTTTTTTGACAGAAAACAGAGCTGTTTTTTGAAAAGTGCCTATCTGTAGATTTTGGCCTCTAGCTCAGCCGGCACCTAGGGAAACCTACTAAACCTGTGCATTTTTTTAAATGAGAGATCTAGGGGAATCCAAGATGGGATGACTTGTGGGGCTCTGACCAGGTTCTGTTACCCAGAATCCTTTGCAAACCTCAAAATTTGGCTAAAAAACCATATTTTCCTCACATTATGGTGACAGAAAGTTCTGGAATCTGAGAGGAGCCACAAATTTCCTTCAACCCAGCGTTCCCCCAAGTCTTCCCATAAAAATGATACCTCACTTATGTGGGTAGGCCTAGCGCCAGCGACAGGAAATGCCCCAAAGCGCAACGTGGACACATCCCATTTTTAGAAAGAAAACAGAGGTGTTTTTTGCAAAGTGCCTACCTGTAGATTTTGGCCTCTAGCTCAGCCGACACCTAGGGAAACCTACCAAACCTGTACATTTTTGAAAACTAGAGACCTAGGGGAATCCAAGATGGGGTGACTTGTGGGGTTCTGACCAGGTTCTGTTACCCAGAATCCTTTGCAAAGCTCAAAATTTGGCTAAAAAACACATTTTCCTCACATTATGGTGACAGAAAGTTCTGGAATCTGAGAGGAGCCACAAATTTCCTTCCACCTAGCGTTCCCCCAAGTCTCCCGATAAAAATGATACCTCACTTGTGTGGGTAGGCCTAGCGCCCGCGACAGGAAATGCCCCAAAGCGCAACGTGCACACATCCCATTTTTTGACAGAAAACAGAGCTGTTTTTTGCAAAGTGCCTACCTGTAGATTTTGGCCTCTAGCTCAGCCGGCACCTAGGGAAACCTACCAAACCTGTGTATTTTTGAAAACTAGAGACCTAGGGGAATCCAAGATGGGGTGACTTGTGGGCTCTGACCAGGTTCTGTTACCCAGAATCCTTTGCAAACCTCAAAATTTGGCTACAAAAAATTCATTATCCTCACATTATGGTGACAGAAAGTTCTGGAATCTGAGAGGAGCCACAAATTTCCTTCCACCCAGCGTTCCCCCAAGTCTCCCGATAAAAATGATACCTCACTTGTGTGGGTATGCCTAGCGCCCGCGACAGGAAATGCCCCAAAGCGCAACATGGACACATCCCATTTTTTGACAGAAAACAGAGCTGTTTTTTGCAAAGTGCCTACCTGTAGATTTTGGCCTCTACCTCAGCCGGCACCTAGGGAAACCTACCAAACCTGTACATTTTTGAAAACTAGAGACCTAGGGGAATCCAAGAGGGGGTGAGTTGTGGGGCTCTGACCAGGTTCTGTTACCCAGAATCCTTTGCAAACCTCAAAATGTGGCTAAACAAACACATGTTCCTCACATTTCTGTGGCAGAAAGTTCTGGAATCTGAGAGGAGGCACAAATTTCCTTCCACCCAGCGTTCCCCCAAGTCTCCCGATAAAAATGATACTTCAGTTGTGTGTGTAGGCCTAGCGCCCGCGACAGGAAATGCCCCAAAGCGCAACGTGGACACATCCCATTTGTTGACAGAAAACAGAGCTGTTTTTTGCAAAGTGCCTACCTGTAGATTTTGGCCTCTAGCTCAGCTGGCACCTAGGGAAACCTACCAAACCTGTGCATTTTTGAAAACTAGAGACCTAGGGGAATCCAAGATGGGGTGACTTGTGGGCTCTGACCATGTTCTGTTACCCAGAATCCTTTGCAAAGCTCAAAATTTGGCTACAAAAACACATTTTCCTCACATTATGGTGACAGAAAGTTCTGGAATCTGAGAGGAGCCACAAATTTCCTTCCACCCAGCGTGCCCCCAAGTCTCCCGATAAAAATGATACCTCACTTGTTGGGTATGCCTAGCGCCCGCGACAAGAACTGCCCCAAAGTGCAACGTGGACACATCCCATTTTTTGACAGAAAACAGAGCTATTTTTTGCAAAGTGCCTACCTGTAGATTTTGGCCTCTAGCTCAGCCGGCACCTAGGGAGACCTACCAAACCTGTGCATTTTCGAAAACTAGAGACCTAGGGGAATCTAAGATGGAGTGACTTGTGGGGCTCTGACCAGGTTCTGTTACCCAGAATCCTTTGCAAACCTCAAAATTTGGCTACAACAACACATTTTCCTCACATTATGGTGACGGAAAGTTCTGAAATCTGAGAGGAGCCACAAATTTCCTTCCTTCCAGCGTTCCCCCAAGTCTCCCGATAAAAATTATACCTCACTTGTGTGGGTACGCCTAGTGCCCGCGACAGGAAATGTCCCAAAGCGCAACGTGGACACATCCCATTTTTTGAAAGAAAACAGAGGTGTTTTTTGCACAGTGCCTACCTGTAGATTTTGGCCTCTAGCTCAGCTGCCACCTAGGGAAACCTACCAAACCTGTGCATTTTTGAAAACTAGAGACCTAGGGGAATCCAAGATGGGGTGACTTGTGCGACTCTGACCAGGTTCTGTTACCCAGAATCCTTTGCAAAGCTCAAAATTTTGCTAGAAAAACACATGTTCCTCACATTTCTGTGGCAGAAAGTTCTGGAATCTGAGAGGAGGCACAAATTTCCTTCCACCCAGCGTTCCCCCAAGTCTCCCGATAAAAATGATACCTCACTTGTGTGGGTAGGCCTAGCGCCCGCGACAGGAAATGCCCCAAAGAACAACGTGGACACATCCCATTTTTTGACAGAAAACAGAGCTGTTTTTTGCCAAGTGCCTACCTGTAGATTTTGGCCTCTAGCTCAGTCGGCACCTAGGGAAACCTACCAAACCTGTGCATTTTTGAAAACTAGAGACCTAGGGGAATCCAAGATGGGTTGACTTGTGGGGCTCTGACCAGGTTCTGTTACCCAGAATCCTTTGCAAACCTCAAAATTTGGCTAAAAAAACACATTTTCGTCACATTATGGTGACAGAAAGTTCTGGAATCTGAGAAGAGCCACAAATTTCCTTCCACCTAGCGTTCCCCCAAGTCTCCAGATACAAATGATACCTCACTTGTGTGGGTAGGCCTAGCGCCCGCGACAGGAAATGCCCCAAAGTGCAACGTGGACACATCCCATTTTTTGAAAGAAAACAGAGGTGTTTTTTGCAAAGTGCCTACCTGAAGATTTTGGCCTCTAGCTCAGCCGGCACCTAGGGAAACCTACCAAACCTGTGCATTTTTTAAAACTAGAGACCTAGGGGAATCCAAGATGGGGTGGGTTGTGGGGCTCTGACCAGGTTCTGTTACCCAGAATCCTTTGCAAACCTCAAAATTTGGCTAAAAAAACACATGTTCCTCACATTATGGTGACAGAAAGTTCTGGAATCTGAGAGGAGCCACAAATTTCCTTCCACCCAGCGTTCCCCCAAGTCTCCCGATAAAAATGATACCTCACTTGTGTGGGTATGCCTAGCGCCCGCGACAGGAAATGCCCCAAAGCGCAACATGGACACATCACATTTTTTTACAGAAAACAGAGCTGTTTTTTGCAAAGTGCCTACCTGTAGATTTTGGCCTCTAGCTCAGCCGGCACCTAGGGAAACCTACCAAACCTGTGCCTTTTTGAAAACTTGAGACCTAGGGGAATCCAAGAGGGGGTGAGTTGTGGGGCTCTGACCAGGTTCTGTTACCCAGAATCCTTTGGAAACCTCAAAATTTGGCTAAAAAAACACATGTTCCTCACATTTCTGTGGCAGAAAGTTCTGGAATCTGAGAGGAGGCACAAATTTCCTTCCACCCAGCGTTCCCCCAAGTCTCCCGATACAAATGATACTTCAGTTGTGTGTGTAGGCCTAGCGCCCGCGACAGGAAATGCCCCAAAGCGCAACGTGGACACATCCCATTTTTTGACAGAAAACAGAGCTGTTTTTTGCAAAGTGCCTACCTGAAGATTTTGGCCTCTAGCTCAGCCGGCACCTAGGGAAACCTACCAAACCTGTGCCTTTTTGAAAACTAGAGACCTAGGGGAATCCAAGAGGGGGTGAGTTGTGGGGCTCTGACCAGGTTCTGTTACCCAGAATCCTTTGGAAACCTCAAAATTTGGCTAAAAAAACACATGTTCGTCACATTTCTGTGGCAGAAAGTTCTGGAATCTGAGAGGAGGCACAAATATCCTTCCACCCAGCGTTACCCCAAGTCTCCCGATAAAAATGATACCTCACTTGTGTGGGTTGGCCTAGCGTCCACGACAGGAAATGCCCCAAAGCACAAAATGGACACATCCCATTTTTTGACAGAAAACAGAGCTGTTTTTTGCAAAGTGCCTACCTGTAGATTCTGGCCTCTAGCTCAGCCGGCACCTAGGGAAACCTACCAAACCTGTGCATTTTTGAAAACTAGAGACCTAGGGGAATCCAAGATGGGGTGACTTATGGGGCTCTGACCAGGTTCTGTTACCCAGAATCCTTTGCAAACCTCAAAATTTAGCTAAAAAAACACATTTTCGTCACATTATGGTGACAGAAAGTTTTGGAATCTGAGAGGAGCCACAAATTTCCTTCCACCTAGCGTTCCCCCAAGTCTCCAGATAAAAATGATACCTCACTTGTGTGGGTAGGCCTAGCGCCCGCGACAGGAAATGCCCCAAAGCACAAAATGGACACATCCCATTTTTTGACAGAAAACAGAGCTGTTTTTTGCAAAGTACCTACCTGTAGATTTTGGCATCTAGCTCAGCCGGCACCTAGGGAAACCTACCAAACCTGTGCATTTTTGAAAACTAGAGACCTAGGGGAATCCAAGATGGGGTGACTTGTGGGCTCTGACCAGGTTCTGTTACCCATAATCCTTTGCAAAGCTCAAAATTTGGCTACAAAAACACATTTTCGTCACATTATGGTGACAGAAAGTTCTGGAATCTGAGAGGAGCCACAAATTTCCTTCCACCTAGCGTTCCCCCAAGTCTCCCGATAAGAATGATACCTCACTTGTGTGGGTAGGCCTAGCGCCCGCGACAGGAAATGACCCAAAGCGCAACGTGGACACATCCCATTTTTTGAAAGAAAACAGAGGTTTTTTTTGCAAAGTGCCGACCTGTAGATTTTGGCCTCTAGCTCAGCCGGCACCTAGGGAAACCTACCAAACCTGTGCATTTTTGAAAACAAGACACCTAGGGGAATCCAAGATGGGGTGACTTGTGGGCTCTGACCAGGTTCTGTTACCCATAATCCTTTGCAAAGCTCAAAATTTGGCTACAAAAACACATTTTCCTCACATTATGGTGACAGAAAGTTCTGGAATCTGAGAGGAGCCAAAAATTTCCTTCCACCCAGCATTCCCCCAAGTCTCCCGATAAGAATGATACCTCACTTGTGTGGGTATGCCTAGCGCCTGCGACAGGAAATGCCCCAAAGCGCAACGTGGACACATCCCATTTGTTGACAGAAAACAGAGCTGTTTTTTGCAAAGTGCCTACCTGTAGATTTTGGCCTCTAGCTCAGCTGGCACCTAGGGAAACCTACCCAACCTGTGCATTTTTGAAAACTAGAGACCTAGGGGAATCCAAGATGGGGTGAATTGTGGGCTCTGACCATGTTCTGTTACCCAGAATCCTTTGCAAACCTCAAAATTTAGCTAAAAAAACACATTTTCGTCACATTATGGTGACAGAAAGTTCTGGAATCTGAGAGGAGCCACAAATTTCCTTCCACCCAGCGTGCCCCCAAGTCTCCCGATAAAAATGATACCTCACTTGTTGGGTATGCCTAGCGCCCGCGACAAGAACTGCCCCAAAGTGCAACGTGGACACATCCCATTTTTTGACAGAAAACAGAGCTATTTTTTGCAAAGTGCCTACCTGTAGATTTTGGCCTCTAGCTCAGCCGGCACCTAGGGAAACCTACCAAACCTGTGCATTTTCGAAAACTAGAGACCTAGGGGAATCTAAGATGGAGTGACTTGTGGGGCTCTGACCAGGTTCTGTTACCCAGAATCCTTTGCAAACCTCAAAATTTGGCTACAAAAACACATTTTCCTCACATTATGGTGACGGAAAGTTCTGAAATCTGAGAGGAGCCACAAATTTCCTTCCACCCAGCGTTCCCCCAAGTCACTAATAAAAAATATACCTCACTTGTGTGGGTACGCCTAGTGCCCGCGACAGGAAATGTCCCAAAGCGCAACGTGGACACATCCCATTTTTTGAAAAAAAACAGAGGTGTTTTTTGCACAGTGCCTACCTGTAGATTTTGGCCTCTAGCTCAGCTGCCACCTAGGGAAACCTACCAAACCTGTGCATTTTTGAAAACTAGAGACCTAGGGGAATCCAAGATGGGGTGACTTGTGCGACTCTGACCAGGTTCTGTTACCAAGAATCCTTTGCAAAGCTCAACATTTTGCTAAAAAAACACATGTTCCTCACATTTCTGTGGCATAAAGTTGTGGAATCTGAGAGGAGGCACAAATTTCCTTCCACCCAGCGTTTCCCCAAGTCTCCCGATTAAAATGATACCTCACTTGTGTGGGTAGGCCTAGCGCCCGCGACAGGAAATGCCCCAAAGAACAACGTGGACACATCCCATTTTTTGACAGAAAACAGAGCTGTTTTTTGCAAAGTGCCTACCTGTAGATTTTGGCCTCTAGCTCAGCCGGCACCTAGGGAAACCTACCAAACCTGTGCATTTTTGAAAACTAGAGACCTAGGGGAATCCAAGATGGGTTGACTTGTGGGGCTCTGACCAGGTTCTGTTACCCAGAATCCTTTGCAAACCTCAAAATTTGGCTAAAAAAACACATTTTCATCACATTATGGTGACAGAAAGTTCTGGAATCTGAGAAGAGCCACAAATTTCCTTCCACCTAGCGTTCCCCCAAGTCTCCCGATAAAAATGATACCTCACTTGTGTGGGTAGGCCTAGCGCCCGCGACAGGAAATGCCCCAAAGTGCAACGTGGACACATCCCATTTTTTGAAAGAAAACAGAGGTATTTTTTGCAAAGTGCCTACCTCAAGATTTTGGCCTCTAGCTCAGCCGGCACCTAGGGAAACCTACCAAATCTGTGCATTTTTTAAAACTAGAGACCTAGGGGAATCCAAGATGGGGTGAGTTGTGGGGCTCTGACCAGGTTCTGTTACCCAGAATCCTTTGCAAACCTCAAAATTTGGCTAAAAAAACACATGTTCCTCACATTATGGTGACAGAAAGTTCTGGAATCTGAGAGGAGCAACAAATTTCCTTCCACCCAGCGTTCCCCCAAGTCTCCCGATAAAAATGATACCTCACTTGTGTGGGTATGCCTAGCGCCTGCGACAGGAAATGCCCCAAAGCGCAACATGGACACATCCCATTTTTTGACAGAAAACAGAGCTGTTTTTTGCAAAGTGCCTACCTGTAGATTTTGGCCTCTAGCTCAGCTGGCACCTAGGGAAACCTACCAAACCTGTGCCTTTTTGAAAACTAGAGACCTAGGGGAATCCAAGAGGGGGTGAGTTGTGGGGCTCTGACCAGGTTCTGTTACCCAGAATCCTTTGGAAACCTCAAAATTTGGCTAAAAAAACACATGTTCGTCACATTTCTGTGGCAGAAAGTTCTGGAATCTGAGAGGAGGCACAAATATCCTTCCACCCAGCGTTACCCCAAGTCTCCCGATAAAAATGATACCTCACTTGTGTGGGTAGGCCTAGCGTCCGCGACAGGAAATGCCCCAAAGCACAAAATGGACACATCCCATTTTTTGACAGAAAACAGAGCTGTTTTTTGCAAAGTGCCTACCTGTAGATTCTGGCCTCTAGCTCAGCCGGCACCTAGGGAAACCTACCAAACCTGTGCATTTTGAAAACTAGAGACCTAGGGGAATCCAAGATGGGGTGACTTATGGGGCTCTGACCAGGTTCTGTTACCCAGAATCCTTTGCAAACCTCAAAATTTAGCTAAAAAAACACATTTTCGTCACATTATGGTGACAGAAAGTTCTTGAATCTGAGAGGAGCCACAAATTTCCTTCCACCTAGCGTTCCCCCAAGTCTCCAGATAAAAATGATACCTCACTTGTGTGGGTAGGCCTAGCGCCCGCGACAGGAAATGCCCCAAAGCACAAAATGGACACATCCCATTTTTTGACAGAAAACAGAGCTGTTTTTTGCAAAGTGCCTACCTGTAGATTTTGGCCTCTAGCTCAGCCGGCACCTAGGGAAACCTACCAAACCTGTGCATTTTTGAAAACTAGAGACCTAGGGGAATCCAAGATGGGGTGACTTGTGGGCTCTGACCAGGTTCTGTTACCCATAATCCTTTGCAAAGCTCAAAATTTGGCTACAAAAACACATTTTCGTCACATTATGGTGACAGAAAGTTCTGGAATCTGAGAGGAGCCACAAATTTCCTTCCACCTAGCGGTCCCCCAAGCCTCCCGATAAGAATGATACCTCACTTGTGTGGGTAGGCCTAGCGCCCGCGACAGGAAATGACCCAAAGCGCAACGTGGACACATCCCATTTTTTGAAAGAAAACAGAGGTTTTTTTTGCAAAGTGCCGACCTGTAGATTTTGGCCTCTAGCTCAGCCGGCACCTAGGGAAACCTACCAAACCTGTGCATTTTTGAAAACTAGAGACCTAGGGGAATCCAAGATGGGGTGACTTGTGGGCTCTGACCAGGTTCTGTTACCCATAATCCTTTGCAAAGCTCAAAATTTGGCTACAAAAACACATTTTCCTCACATTATGGTGACAGAAAGTTCTGGAATCTGAGAGGAGCCACAAATTTCCTTCCACCCAGCATTCCCCCAAGTCTCCCGATAAGAATGATACCTCACTTGTGTGGGTATGCCTAGCGCCTGCGACAGGAAATGCCCCAAAGCGCAACGTGGACACATCCCATTTGTTGACAGAAAACAGAGCTGTTTTTTGCAAAGTGCCTACCTGTAGATTCTGGCCTCTAGCTCAGCCGGCACCTAGGGAAACCTACCAAACCTGTGCATTTTTGAAAACTAGAGACCTAGGGGAATCCAAGATGGGATGACTTATGGGGCTCTGACCAGGTTCTGTTACCCAGAATCCCTTGCAAACCTCAAAATTTAGCTAAAAAAACACATTTTCGTCACATTATGGTGACAGAAAGTTTTGGAATCTGAGAGGAGCCACAAATTTCCTTCCACCTAGCGTTCCCCCAAGTCTCCAGATAAAAATGATACCTCACTTGTGTGGGTAGGCCTAGCGCCCGCGACAGGAAATGACCCAAAGCGCAACGTGGACACATCCCATTTTTTGAAAGAAAACAGAGGTTTTTTTTGCAAAGTGCCGACCTGTAGATTTTGGCCTCTAGCTCAGCCGGCACCTAGGGAAACCTACCAAACCTGTGCATTTTTGAAAACTAGAGACCTAGGGGAATCCAAGATGGGGTGACTTGTGGGCTCTGACCAGGTTCTGTTACCCATAATCCTTTGCAAAGCTCAAAATTTGGCTACAAAAACACATTTTCCTCACATTATGGTGACAGAAAGTTCTGGAATCTGAGAGGAGCCACAAATTTCCTTCCACCCAGCATTCCCCCAAGTCTCCCGATAAGAATGATACCTCACTTGTGTGGGTATGCCTAGCGCCTGCGACAGGAAATGCCCCAAAGCGCAACGTGGACACATCCCATTTGTTGACAGAAAACAGAGCTGTTTTTTGCAAAGTGCCTACCTGTAGATTTTGGCCTCTAGCTCAGCTGGCACCTAGGGAAACCTACCAAACCTGTGCATTTTTGAAAACTAGAGACCTAGGGGAATCCAAGATGGGTTGACTTGTGGGGCTCTGACCAGGTTCTGTTACCCAGAATCCTTTGCAAACCTCAAAATTTGGCTAAAAAAACACATTTTCGTCACATTATGGTGACAGAAAGTTCTGGAATCTGAGAAGAGCCACAAATTTCCTTCCACCTAGCGTTCCCCCAAGTCTCCCGATAAAAATGATACCTCACTTGTGTGGGTAGGCCTAGCGCCCGCGACAGGAAATGCCCCAAAGTGCAACGTGGACACATCCCATTTTTTGAAAGAAAACAGAGGTATTTTTTGCAAAGTGCCTACCTGAAGATTTTGGCCTCTAGCTCAGCCGGCACCTAGGGAAACCTACCAAATCTGTGCATTTTTTAAAACTAGAGACCTAGGGGAATCCAAGATGGGGTGAGTTGTGGGGCTCTGACCAGGTTCTGTTACCCAGAATCCTTTGCAAACCTCAAAATTTGGCTAAAAAAACACATGTTCCTCACATTATGGTGACAGAAAGTTCTGGAATCTGGGAGGAGCAACAAATTTCCTTCCACCCAGCGTTCCCCCAAGTCTCCCGATAAAAATGATACCTCACTTGTGTGGGTATGCCTAGCGCCTGCGACAGGAAATGCCCCAAAGCGCAACATGGACACATCCCATTTTTTGACAGAAAACAGAGCTGTTTTTTGCAAAGTGCCTACCTGTAGATTTTGGCCTCTAGCTCAGCTGGCACCTAGGGAAACCTACCAAACCTGTGCCTTTTTGAAAACTAGAGACCTAGGGGAATCCAAGAGGGGGTGAGTTGTGGGGCTCTGACCAGGTTCTGTTACCCAGAATCCTTTGGAAACCTCAAAATTTGGCTAAAAAAACACATGTTCGTCACATTTCTGTGGCAGAAAGTTCTGGAATCTGAGAGGAGGCACAAATATCCTTCCACCCAGCGTTACCCCAAGTCTCCCGATAAAAATGATACCTCACTTGTGTGGGTAGGCCTAGCGTCCGCGACAGGAAATGCCCCAAAGCACAAAATGGACACATCCCATTTTTTGACAGAAAACAGAGCTGTTTTTTGCAAAGTGCCTACCTGTAGATTCTGGCCTCTAGCTCAGCCGGCACCTAGGGAAACCTACCAAACCTGTGCATTTCTGAAAACTAGAGACCTAGGGGAATCCAAGATGGGGTGACTTATGGGGCTCTGACCAGGTTCTGTTACCCAGAATCCTTTGCAAACCTCAAAATTTAGCTAAAAAAACACATTTTCGTCACATTATGGTGACAGAAGTTCTTGAATCTGAGAGGAGCCACAAATTTCTTCCACCTAGCGTTCCCCCAAGTCTCCAGATAAAAATGATACCTCACTTGTGTGGGTAGGCCTAGCGCCCGCGACAGGAAATGCCCCAAAGCACAAAATGGACACATCCCATTTTTTGACAGAAAACAGAGCTGTTTTTTGCAAAGTGCCTACCTGTAGATTTTGGCCTCTAGCTCAGCCGGCACCTAGGGAAACCTACCAAACCTGTGCATTTTTGAAAACTAGAGACCTAGGGGAATCCAAGATGGGGTGACTTGTGGGCTCTGACCAGGTTCTGTTACCCATAATCCTTTGCAAAGCTCAAAATTTGGCTACAAAAACACATTTTCGTCACATTATGGTGACAGAAAGTTCTGGAATCTGAGAGGAGCCACAAATTTCCTTCCACCTAGCGGTCCCCAAGCCTCCCGATAAGAATGATACCTCACTTGTGTGGGTAGGCCTAGCGCCCGCGACAGGAAATTGACCCAAAGCGCAACGTGGACACATCCCATTTTTTGAAAGAAAACAGAGGTTTTTTTTGCAAAGTGCCGACCTGTAGATTCTGGCCTCTAGCTCAGCCGGCACCTAGGGAAACCTACCAAACCTGTGCATTTTTGAAAACTAGAGACCTAGGGGAATCCAAGATGGGGTGACTTATGGGGCTCTGACCAGGTTCTGTTACCCAGAATCCTTTGCAAAACCTCAAAATTTAGCTAAAAAAACACATTTTCGTCACATTATGGTGACAGAAAGTTTTGGAATCTGAGAGGAGCCACAAATTTCCTTCCACCTAGCGTTCCCCCAAGTCCTCCAGATAAAAATGATACCTCACTTGTGTGGGTAGGCCTAGCGCCCGCGACAGGAAATGACCCAAAGCGCAACGTGGACACATCCCATTTTTTGAAAGAAAAACAGAGGTTTTTTTTGCAAAGTGCCGACCTGTAGATTTTGGCCTCTAGCTCAGCCGGCACCTAGGGAAACCTACCAAACCTGTGCATTTTTGAAAACTAGAGACCTAGGGGAATCCAAGATGGGGTGACTTGTGGGCTCTGACCAGGTTCTGTTACCCATAATCCTTTGCAAAGCTCAAAATTTGGCTACAAAAACACATTTTCCTCACATTATGGTGACAGAAAGTTCTGGAATCTGAGAGGAGCCACAAATTTCCTTCCACCCAGCATTCCCCCAAGTCTCCCGATAAGAATGATACCTCACTTGTGTGGGTATGCCTAGCGCCTGCGACAGGAAATGCCCCAAAGCGCAACGTGGACACATCCCATTTGTTGACAGAAAACAGAGCTGTTTTTTGCAAAGTGCCTACCTGTAGATTTTGGCCTCTAGCTCAGCTGGCACCTAGGGAAAACCTACCAAACCTGTGCATTTTTGAAAACTAGAGACCTAGGGGAATCCAAGATGGGTTGACTTGTGGGGCTCTGACCAGGTTCTGTTACCCAGAATCCTTTGCAAACCTCAAAATTTGGCTAAAAAAACACATTTTCGTCACATTATGGTGACAGAAAGTTCTGGAATCTGAGAAGAGCCACAATATTTCCTTCCACCTAGCGTTCCCCCAAGTCTCCCGATAAAAATGATACCTCACTTGTGTGGGTAGGCCTAGCGCCCGCGACAGGAAATGCCCAAAGTGCAACGTGCACAAATCCCATTTTTTGAAAGAAAACAGAGGTATTTTTTGCAAAGTGCCTACCTGAAGATTTTGGCCTCTAGCTCAGCCGGCACCTAGGGAAACCTACCAAATCTGTGCATTTTTTAAAACTAGAGACCTAGGGGAATCCAAGATGGGGTGAGTTGTGGGGCTCTGACCAGGTTCTGTTACCCAGAATCCTTTGCAAACCTCAAAATTTGGCTAAAAAAACACATGTTTCTCACATTATGGTGACAGAAAGTTCTGGAATCTGAGAGGAGCAACAAATTTCCTTCCACCCAGCGTTCCCCAAGTCTCCCGATAAAAATGATACCTCACTTGTGTGGGTATGCCTAGCGCCTGCGACAGGAAATGCCCCAAAGCGCAACATGGACACATCCCATTTTTTGACAGAAAACAGAGCTGTTTTTTGCAAAGTGCCTACCTGTAGATTTTGGCCTCTAGCTCAGCTGGCACCTAGGGAAACCTACCAAACCTGTGCCTTTTTGAAAACTAGAGACCTAGGGGAATCCAAGAGTGGGTGAGTTGTGGGGCTCTGACCAGGTTCTGTTACCCAGAATCCTTTGGAAACCTCAAAATTTGGCTAAAAAAACACATGTTCGTCACATTTCTGTGGCAGAAAGTTCTGGAATCTGAGAGGAGGCACAAATATCCTTCCACCCAGCGTTACCCCAAGTCTCCCGATAAAAATGATACCTCACTTGTGTGGGTAGGCCTAGCGTCCGCGACAGGAAATGCCCCAAAGCACAAAATGGACACATCCCATTTTTTGACAGAAAACAGAGCTGTTTTTTGCAAAGTGCCTACCTGTAGATTCTGGCCTCTAGCTCAGCCGGCACCTAGGGAAACCTACCAAACCTGTGCATTTTTGAAAACTAGAGACCTAGGGGAATCCAAGATGGGGTGACTTATGGGGCTCTGACCAGGTTCTGTTACCCAGAATCCTTTGCAAACCTCAAAATTTAGCTAAAAAAACACATTTTCGTCACATTATGGTGACAGAAAGTTCTGGAATCTGAGAGGAGCAACAAATTTCCTTCCACCCAGCGTTCCCCCAAGTCTCCCGATAAAAATGATACCTCACTTGTGTGGGTATGCCTAGCGCCTGCGACAGGAAATGCCCCAAAGCGCAACATGGACACATCCCATTTTTTGACAGAAAACAGAGCTGTTTTTTGCAAAGTGCCTACCTGTAGATTTTGGCCTCTAGCTCAGCTGGCACCTAGGGAAACCTACCAAACCTGTGCCTTTTTGAAAACTAGAGACCTAGGGGAATCCAAGAGGGGGTGAGTTGTGGGGCTCTGACCAGGTTCTGTTACCCAGAATCCTTTGGAAACCTCAAAATTTGGCTAAAAAAACACATGTTCGTCACATTTCTGTGGCAGAAAGTTCTGGAATCTGAGAGGAGGCACAAATATCCTTCCACCCAGCGTTACCCCAAGTCTCCCGATAAAAATGATACCTCACTTGTGTGGGTATGCCTAGCGTCCGCGACAGGAAATGCCCCAAAGCACAAAATGGACACATCCCATTTTTTGACAGAAAACAGAGCTGTTTTTTGCAAAGTGCCTACCTGTAGATTCTGGCCTCTAGCTCAGCCGGCACCTAGGGAAACCTACCAAACCTGTGCATTTTTGAAAACTAGAGACCTAGGGGAATCCAAGATGGGGTGACTTATGGGGCTCTGACCAGGTTCTGTTACCCAGAATCCTTTGCAAACCTCAAAATTTAGCTAAAAAAACACATTTTCGTCACATTATGGTGACAGAAAGTTCTTGAATCTGAGAGGAGCCACAAATTTCCTTCCACCTAGCGTTCCCCCAAGGCTCCAGATAAAAATGATACCTCACTTGTGTGGGTAGGCCTAGCGCCCGCGACAGGAAATGCCCCAAAGCACAAAATGGACACATCCCATTTTTTGACAGAAAACAGAGCTGTTTTTTGCAAAGTGCCTACCTGTAGATTTTGGCCTCTAGCTCAGCCGGCACCTAGGGAAACCTACCAAACCTGTGCATTTTTGAAAACTAGAGACCTAGGGGAATCCAAGATGGGGTGACTTGTGGGCTCTGACCAGGTTCTGTTACCCATAATCCTTTGCAAAGCTCAAAATTTGGCTACAAAAACACATTTTCGTCACATTATGGTGACAGAAAGTTCTGGAATCTGAGAGGAGCCACAAATTTCCTTCCACCTAGCGGTCCCCCAAGCCTCCCGATAAGAATGATACCTCACTTGTGTGGGTAGGCCTAGCGCCCGCGACAGGAAATGACCCAAAGCGCAACGTGGACACATCCCATTTTTTGAAAGAAAACAGAGGTTTTTTTTGCAAAGTGCCGACCTGTAGATTTTGGCCTCTAGCTCAGCCGGCACCTAGGGAAACCTACCAAACCTGTGCATTTTTGAAAACTAGAGACCTAGGGGAATCCAAGATGGGGTGACTTGTGGGCTCTGACCAGGTTCTGTTACCCATAATCCTTTGCAAAGCTCAAAATTTGGCTACAAAAACACATTTTCCTCACATTATGGTGACAGAAAGTTCTGGAATCTGAGAGGAGCCACAAATTTCCTTCCACCCAGCATTCCCCCAAGTCTCCCGATAAGAATGATACCTCACTTGTGTGGGTATGCCTAGCGCCTGCGACAGGAAATGCCCCAAAGCGCAACGTGGACACATCCCATTTGTTGACAGAAAACAGAGCTGTTTTTTGCAAAGTGCCTACCTGTAGATTTTGGCCTCTAGCTCAGCTGGCACCTAGGGAAACCTACCAAACCTGTGCATTTTTGAAAACTAGAGACCTAGGGGAATCCAAGATGGGTTGACTTGTGGGGCTCTGACCAGGTTCTGTTACCCAGAATCCTTTGCAAACCTCAAAATTTGGCTAAAAAAACACATTTTCGTCACATTATGGTGACAGAAAGTTCTGGAATCTGAGAAGAGCCACAAATTTCCTTCCACCTAGCGTTCCCCCAAGTCTCCCGATAAAAATGATACCTCACTTGTGTGGGTAGGCCTAGCGCCCGCGACAGGAAATGCCCCAAAGTGCAACGTGGACACATCCCATTTTTTGAAAGAAAACAGAGGTATTTTTTGCAAAGTGCCTACCTGAAGATTTTGGCCTCTAGCTCAGCCGGCACCTAGGGAAACCTACCAAATCTGTGCATTTTTTAAAACTAGAGACCTAGGGGAATCCAAGATGGGGTGAGTTGTGGGGCTCTGACCAGGTTCTGTTACCCAGAATCCTTTGCAAACCTCAAAATTTGGCTAAAAAAACACATGTTCCTCACATTATGGTGACAGAAAGTTCTGGAATCTGAGAGGAGCAACAAATTTCCTTCCACCCAGCGTTCCCCCAAGTCTCCCGATAAAAATGATACCTCACTTGTGTGGGTATGCCTAGCGCCTGCGACAGGAAATGCCCCAAAGCGCAACATGGACACATCCCATTTTTTGACAGAAAACAGAGCTGTTTTTTGCAAAGTGCCTACCTGTAGATTTTGGCCTCTAGCTCAGCTGGCACCTAGGGAAACCTACCAAACCTGTGCCTTTTTGAAAACTAGAGACCTAGGGGAATCCAAGAGGGGGTGAGTTGTGGGGCTCTGACCAGGTTCTGTTACCCAGAATCCTTTGGAAACCTCAAAATTTGGCTAAAAAAACACATGTTAGTCACATTTCTGTGGCAGAAAGTTCTGGAATCTGAGAGGAGGCACAAATATCCTTCCACCCAGCGTTACCCCAAGTCTCCCGATAAAAATGATACCTCACTTGTGTGGGTAGGCCTAGCGTCCGCGACAGGAAATGCCCCAAAGCACAAAATGGACACATCCCATTTTTTGACAGAAAACAGAGCTGTTTTTTGCAAAGTGCCTACCTGTAGATTCTGGCCTCTAGCTCAGCCGGCACCTAGGGAAACCTACCAAACCTGTGCATTTTTGAAAACTAGAGACCTAGGGGAATCCAAGATGGGGTGACTTATGGGGCTCTGACCAGGTTCTGTTACCCAGAATCCTTTGCAAACCTCAAAATTTAGCTAAAAAAACACATTTTCGTCACATTATGGTGACAGAAAGTTCTTGAATCTGAGAGGAGCCACAAATTTCCTTCCACCTAGCGTTCCCCCAAGTCTCCAGATAAAAATGATACCTCACTTGTGTGGGTATGCCTAGCGCCCGCGACAGGAAATGCCCCAAAGCACAAAATGGACACATCCCATTTGTTGACAGAAAACAGAGCTGTTTTTTGCAAAGTGCCTACCTGTAGATTTTGGCCTCTAGCTCAGCCGGCACCTAGGGAAACCTACCAAACCTGTGCATTTTTGAAAACTAGAGACCTAGGGGAATCCAAGATGGGGTGACTTGTGGGCTCTGACCAGGTTCTGTTACCCATAATCCTTTGCAAAGCTCAAAATTTGGCTAAAATAACACATTTTCGTCACATTATGGTGACAGAAAGTTCTGGAATCTGAGAAGAGCCACAAATTTCCTTCCACCTAGCGTTCCCCCAAGCCTCCCGATAAGAATGATACCTCACTTGTGTGGGTAGGCCTAGCGCCCGCGACAGGAAATGACCCAAAGCGCAACGTGGACACATCCCATTTTTTGAAAGAAAACAGAGGTATTTTTTGCAAAGTGCCTACCTGAAGATTTTGGCCTCTAGCTCAGCCGGCACCTAGGGAAACCTACCAAATCTGTGCATTTTTTAAAACTAGAGACCTAGGGGAATCCAAGATGGGGTGAGTTGTGGGGCTTTGACCAGGTTCTGTTACCCAGAATCCTTTGCAAACCTCAAAATTTGGCTAAAAAAACACATGTTCCTCACATTATGGTGACAGAAAGTTCTGGAATCTGAGAGGAGCAACAAATTTCCTTCCACCCAGCGTTCCCCCAAGTCTCCCGATAAAAATGATACCTCACTTGTGTGGGTATGCCTAGCGCCTGCGACAGGAAATGCCCCAAAGCGCAACATGGACACATCCCATTTTTTGACAGAAAACAGAGCTGTTTTTTGCAAAGTGCCTACCTGTAGATTTTGGCCTCTAGCTCAGCTGGCACCTAGGGAAACCTACCAAACCTGTGCCTTTTTGAAAACTAGAGACCTAGGGGAATCCAAGAGGGGGTGAGTTGTGGGGCTCTGACCAGGTTCTGTTACCCAGAATCCTTTGGAAACCTCAAAATTTGGCTAAAAAAACACATGTTCGTCACATTTCTGTGGCAGAAAGTTCTGGAATCTGAGAGGAGGCACAAATATCCTTCCACCCAGCGTTACCCCAAGTCTCCTGATAAAAATGATACCTCACTTGTGTGGGTAGGCCTAGCGTCCGCGACAGGAAATGCCCCAAAGCACAAAATGGACACATCCCATTTTTTGACAGAAAACAGAGCTGTTTTTTGCAAAGTGCCTACCTGTAGATTCTGGCCTCTAGCTCAGCCGGCACCTAGGGAAACCTACCAAACCTGTGCATTTTTGAAAACTAGAGACCTAGGGGAATCCAAGATGGGGTGACTTATGGGGCTCTGACCAGGTTCTGTTACCCAGAATCCTTTGCAAACCTCAAAATTTAGCTAAAAAAACACATTTTCGTCACATTATGGTGACAGAAAGTTCTGGAATCTGAGAGGAGGCACAAATATCCTTCCACCCAGCGTTACCCAAGTCTCCCGATAAAAATGATACCTCACTTGTGTGGGTAGGGCCTAGCGTCCGCGACAGGAAATGCCCCAAAGCACAAAATGGACACATCCCATTTTTTGACAGAAACAGAGCTGTTTTTTGCAAAGTGCCTACCTGTAGATTCTGGCCTCTAGCTCAGCCGGCACCTAGGGAAACCTACCAAACCTGTGCATTTTTGAAAACTAGAGACCTAGGGGAATCCAAGATGGGGTGACTTATGGGGCTCTGACCAGGTTCTGTTACCCAGAATCCTTTGCAAACCTCAAAATTTAGCTAAAAAAACACATTTTCGTCACATTATGGTGACAGAAAGTTCTTGAATCTGAGAGGAGCCACAAATTTCCTTCCACCTAGCGTTCCCCCAAGGCTCCAGATAAAATGATACCTCACTTGTGTGGGTAGGCCTAGCGCCCGCGACAGGAAATGACCCAAAGCGCAACGTGGACACATCCCATTTTTTGACAGAAAACAGAGCTGTTTTTTGCAAAGTGCCTACCTGTAGATTTTGGCCTCTAGCTCAGCCGGCACCTAGGGAAACCTACCAAACCTGTGCATTTTTGAAAACTAGAGACCTAGGAGAATCCAAGATGGGGTGACTTGTGGGCTCTGACCAGGTTCTGTTACCCATAATCCTTTGCAAAGCTCAAAATTTGGCTACAAAAATGGTGACAGAAAGTTCTGGAATCTGAGAGGAGCCACAAATTTCCTTCCACCTAGCGGTCCCCCAAGCCTCCCGATAAGAATGATACCTCACTTGTGTGGGTAGGCCTAGCGCCCGCGACAGGAAATGCCCCCAAAGCGCAACGTGGACACATCCCATTTGTTGACAGAAAACAGAGGTTTTTTTTGCAAAGTGCCGACCTGTAGATTTTGGCCTCTAGCTCAGCCGGCACCTAGGGAAACCTACCAAACCTGTGCATTTTTGAAAACTAGAGACCTAGGGGAATCCAAGATGGGGTGACTTGTGGGCTCTGACCAGGTTCTGTTACCCATAATCCTTTGCAAAGCTCAAAATTTGGCTACAAAAACACATTTTCCTCACATTATGGTGACAGAAAGTTCTGGAATCTGAGAGGAGCCACAAATTTCCTTCCACCCAGCATTCCCCCAAGTCTCCCGATAAGAATGATACCTCACTTGTGTGGGTATGCCTAGCGCCTGCAACAGGAAATGCCCCCAAAGCGCAACGTGGACACATCCCATTTGTTGACAGAAAACAGAGCTGTTTTTTGCAAAGTGCCTACCTGTAGATTTTGGCCTCTAGCTCAGCTGGCACCTAGGGAAACCTACCAAACCTGTGCATTTTTGAAAACTAGAGACCTAGGGGAATCCAAGATGGGTTGACTTGTGGGGCTCTGACCAGGTTCTGTTACCCAGAATCCTTTGCAAACCTCAAAATTTGGCTAAAAAAACACATTTTCGTCACATTATGGTGACAGAAAGTTCTGGAATCTGAGAAGAGCCACAAATTTCCTTCCACCTAGCGTTCCCCCAAGTCTCCCGATAAAAATGATACCTCACTTGTGTGGGTAGGCCTAGCGCCCGCGACAGGAAATGCCCCAAAGTGCAACGTGGACACATCCCATTTTTTTGAAAGAAAACAGAGGTATTTTTTGCAAAGTGCCTACCTGAAGATTTTGGCCTCTAGCTCAGCCGGGCACCTAGGGAAACCTACCAAATCTGTGCATTTTTTTAAAACTAGAGACCTAGGGGAATCCAAGATGGGGTGAGTTGTGGGGCTCTGACCAGGTTCTGTTACCCAGAATCCTTTGCAAACCTCAAAATTTGGCTAAAAAAACACATGTTCCTCACATTATGGTGACAGAAAGTTCTGGAATCTGAGAGGAGCAACAAATTTCCTTCCACCCAGCGTTCCCCCAAGTCTCCCGATAAAAATGATACCTCACTTGAGTGGGTATGCCTAGCGCCTGCGACAGGAAATGCCCCAAAGCGCAACATGGACACATCCCATTTTTTGACAGAAAACAGAGCTGTTTTTTGCAAAGTGCCTACCTGTAGATTTTGGCCTCTAGCTCAGCTGGCACCTAGGGAAACCTACCAAACCTGTGCCTTTTTGAAAACTAGAGACCTAGGGGAATCCAAGAGGGGGTGAGTTGTGGGGCTCTGACCAGGTTCTGTTACCCAGAATCCTTTGGAAACCTCAAAATTTGGCTAAAAAAAACACATGTTCGTCACATTTCTGTGGCAGAAAGTTCTGGAATCTGAGAGGAGGCACAAATATCCTTCCACCCAGCGTTACCCCAAGTCTCCCGATAAAAATGATACCTCACTTGTGTGGGTAGGCCTAGCGTCCGCGACAGGAAATGCCCCAAAGCACAAAATGGACACATCCCATTTTTTGACAGAAAACAGAGCTGTTTTTTGCAAAGTGCCTACCTATAGATTCTGGCCTCTAGCTCAGCCGGCACCTAGGGAAACCTACCAAACCTGTGCATTTTTGAAAACTAGAGACCTAGGGGAATCCAAGATGGGGTGACCTTATGGGGCTCTGACCAGGTTCTGTTACCCAGAATCCTTTGCAAACCTCAAAATTTAGCTAAAAAAACACATTTTCGTCACATTATGGTGACAGAAAGTTCTTGAATCTGAGAGGAGCCACAAATTTCCTTCCACCTAGCGTTCCCCCAAGTCTCCAGATAAAAATGATACCTCACTTGTGTGGGTAGGCCTAGCGCCCGCGACAGGAAATGCCCCAAAGCACAAAATGGACACATCCCATTTTTTGACAGAAAACAGAGCTGTTTTTTGCAAAGTGCCTACCTGTAGATTTTGGCCTCTAGCTCAGCCGGCACCTAGGGAAACCTACCAAACCTGTGCATTTTTTAAAACTAGAGACCTAGGGGAATCCAAGATGGGGTGACTTGTGGGCTCTGACCAGGTTCTGTTACCCATAATCCTTTGCAAAGCTCAAAATTTGGCTACAAAAAACACATTTTCGTCACATTATGGTGACAGAAAGTTCTGGAATCTGAGAGGAGCCACAAATTTCCTTCCACCCAGCATTCCCCCAAGTCTCCCGATAAGAATGATACCTCACTTGTGTGGGTATGCCTAGCGCCTGCGACAGGAAATGCCCCAAAGCGCAACGTGGACACATCCCATTTGTTGACAGAAAACAGAGCTGTTTTTTGCAAAGTGCCTACCTGTAGATTTTGGCCTCTAGCTCAGCTGGCACCTAGGGAAACCTACCAAACCTGTGCATTTTTGAAAACTAGAGACCTAGGGGAATCCAAGATGGGGTGACTTGTGGGCTCTGACCATGTTCTGTTACCCAGAATCCTTTGCAAAGCTCAAAATTTTGCTAAAAAAAACACATGTTCCTCACATTTCTGTGGCATAAAGTTGTGGAATCTGAGAGGAGGCACAAATTTCCTTCCACCCCAGCGTTTCCCCAAGTCTCCCGATTAAAATGATACCTCACTTGTGTGGGTAGGCCTAGCGCCCCGCGACAGGAAATGCCCCAAAGAACAACGTGGACACATCCCATTTTTTGACAGAAAACAGAGCTGTTTTTTGCAAAGTGCCTACCTGTAGATTTTGGCCTCTAGCTCAGCCGGCACCTAGGGAAACCTACCAAACCTGTGCATTTTTGAAAACTAGAGACCTAGGGGAATCCAAGATGGGGTGACTTGTGGGCTCTGACCAGGTTCTGTTACCCATAATCCTTTGCAAAGCTCAAATTTGGCTACAAAAAACACATTTTCCTCACATTATGGTGACAGAAAGTTCTGGAATCTGAGAGGAGCCACAAATTTCCTTCCACCCAGCATTCCCCCAAGTCTCCCGATAAGAATGATACCTCACTTGTGTGGGTATGCCTAGCGCCTGCGACAGGAAATGCCCCAAAGCGCAACGTGGACACATCCCATTTGTTGACAGAAAACAGAGCTGTTTTTTGCAAAGTGCCTACCTGTAGATTTTGGCCTCTAGCTCAGCTGGCACCTAGGGAAACCTACCAAACCTGTGCATTTTTGAAAACTAGAGACCTAGGGGAATCCAAGATGGGGTGACTTGTGGGCTCTGACCATGTTCTGTTACCCAGAATCCTTTGCAAAGCTCAAAATTTTGCTAAAAAAAACACATGTTCCTCACATTTCTGTGGCATAAAGTTGTGGAATCTGAGAGGAGGCACAAATTTCCTTCCACCCAGCGTTTCCCCAAGTCTCCCGATTAAAATGATACCTCACTTGTGTGGGTAGGCCTAGCGCCCGCGACAGGAAATGCCCCAAAGAACAACGTGGACACATCCCATTTTTTGAAAAAAAACAGAGGTGTTTTTTGCACAGTGCCTACCTGTAGATTTTGGCCTCTAGCTCAGCTGCCACCTAGGGAAACCTACCAAACCTGTGCATTTTTGAAAACTAGAGACCTAGGGGAATCCAAGATGGGGTGACTTGTGGGCTCTGACCATGTTCTGTTACCCAGAATCCTTTGCAAAGCTCAAAATTTTGCTAAAAAAACACATCTTCCTCACATTTCTGTGGCATAAAGTTGTGGAATCTGAGAGGAGGCACAAATTTCCTTCCACCCAGCGTTTCCCCAAGTCTCCCGATTAAAATGATACCTCACTTGTGTGGGTAGGCCTAGCGCCCGCGACAGGAAATGCCCCAAAGAACAACGTGGACACATCCCATTTTTTGACAGAAAACAGAGCTGTTTTTTGCAAAGTGCCTACCTGTAGATTTTGGCCTCTAGCTCAGCCGGCACCTAGGGAAACCTACCAAACCTGTGCATTTTTGAAAACTAGAGACCTAGGGGAATCCAAGATGGGGTGACTTGTGGGCTCTGACCAGGTTCTGTTACCCATAATCCTTTGCAAAGCTCAAAATTTGGCTACAAAAACACATTTTCCTCACATTATGGTGACAGAAAGTTCTGGAATCTGAGAGGAGCCACAAATTTCCTTCCACCCAGCATTCCCCCAAGTCTCCCGATAAGAATGATACCTCACTTGTGTGGGTATGCCTAGCGCCTGCGACAGGAAATGCCCCAAAGCGCAACGTGGACACATCCCATTTGTTGACAGAAAACAGAGCTGTTTTTTGCAAAGTGCCTACCTGTAGATTTTGGCCTCTAGCTCAGCTGGCACCTAGGGAAACCTACCAAACCTGTGCATTTTTGAAAACTAGAGACCTAGGGGAATCCAAGATGGGGTGACTTGTGGGCTCTGACCATGTTCTGTTACCCAGAATCCTTTGCAAAGCTCAACATTTTGCTAAAAAAACACATGTTCCTCACATTTCTGTGGCATAAAGTTGTGGAATCTGAGAGGAGGCACAAATTTCCTTCCACCCAGCGTTTCCCCAAGTCTCCCGATTAAAATGATACCTCACTTGTGTGGGTAGGCCTAGCGCCCGCGACAGGAAATGCCCCAAAGAACAACGTGGACACATCCCATTTTTTGACAGAAAACAGAGCTGTTTTTTTGCAAAGTGCCTACCTGTAGATTTTGGCCTCTAGCTCAGCCGGCACCTAGGGAAACCTACCAAACCTGTGCATTTTTGAAAACTAGAGACCTAGGGGAATCCAAGATGGGTTGACTTGTGGGGCTCTGACCAGGTTCTGTTACCCAGAATCCTTTGCAAACCTCAAAATTTGGCTAAAAAAACACATTTTCGTCACATTATGGTGACAGAAAGTTCTGGAATCTGAGAAGAGCCACAAATTTCCTTCCACCTAGCGTTCCCCCAAGTCTCCCGATAAAAATGATACCTCACTTGTGTGGGTAGGCCTAGCGCCCCGCGACAGGAAATGCCCCAAAGTGCAACGTGGACACATCCCATTTTTTGAAAGAAAACAGAGGTATTTTTTGCAAAGTGCCTACCTGAAGATTTTGGCCTCTAGCTCAGCCGGCACCTAGGGAAACCTACCAAATCTGTGCATTTTTTTTAAACTAGAGACCTAGGGGAATCCAAGATGGGGTGAGTTGTGGGGCTCTGACCAGGTTCTGTTACCCAGAATCCTTTGCAAACCTCAAAATTTGGCTAAAAAAACACATGTTCCTCACATTATGGTGACAGAAAGTTCTGGAATCTGAGAGGAGCAACAAATTTCCTTCCACCCAGCGTTCCCCCAAGTCTCCCGATAAAAATGATACCTCACTTGTGTGGGTAGGCCTAGCGCCCGCGACAGGAAATGACCCAAAGCGCAACGTGGACACATCCCATTTTTTGAAAGAAAACAGAGGTTTTTTTTGCAAAGTGCCGACCTGTAGATTTTGGCCTCTAGCTCAGCCGGCACCTAGGGAAACCTACCAAACCTGTGCATTTTTGAAAACTAGAGACCTAGGGGAATCCAAGATGGGGTGACTTGTGGGCTCTGACCAGGTTCTGTTACCCATAATCCTTTGCAAAGCTCAAAATTTGGCTACAAAAAACACATTTTCCTCACATTATGGTGACAGAAAGTTCTGGAATCTGAGAGGAGCCACAAATTTCCTTCCACCCAGCATTCCCCCAAGTCTCCCGATAAGAATGATACCTCACTTGTGTGGGTATGCCTACCGCCTGCGACAGGAAATGCCCCAAAGCGCAACGTGGACACATCCCATTTGTTGACAGAAAACAGAGCTGTTTTTTGCAAAGTGCCTACCTGTAGATTTTGGCCTCTAGCTCAGCTGGCACCTAGGGAAACCTACCAAACCTGTGCATTTTTGAAAACTAGAGACCTAGGGGAATCCAAGATGGGGTGACTTGTGGGCTCTGACCAGGTTCTGTTACCCATAATCCTTTGCAAAGCTCAAAATTTGGCTACAAAAACACATTTTCCTCACATTATGGTGACAGAAAGTTCTGGAATCTGAGAGGAGCCACAAATTTCCTTCCACCCAGCATTCCCCCAAGTCTCCCGATAAGAATGATACCTCACTTGTGTGGGTATGCCTAGCGCCTGCGACAGGAAATGCCCCAAAGCGCAACGTGGACACATCCCATTTGTTGACAGAAAACAGAGCTGTTTTTTGCAAAGTGCCTACCTGTAGATTTTGGCCTCTAGCTCAGCTGGCACCTGGGAAACCTACCAAACCTGTGCATTTTTGAAAACTAGAGACCTAGGGGAATCCAAGATGGGGTGACTTGTGGGCTCTGACCATGTTCTGTTACCCAGAATCCTTTGCAAAGCTCAAAATTTGGCTACAACAACACATTTTCCTCACATTATGGTGACAGAAAGTTCTGGAATCTGAGAGGAGCCACAAATTTCCTTCCACCCAGCGTGCCCCCAAGCTCCCGATAAAAATGATACCTCACTTGTGTGGGTATGCCTAGCGCCCCGCGACAGGAACTGCCCCAAAGCACAACGTGGACACATCCCATTTTTTGACAGAAAACAGAGCTATTTTTTGCAAAGTGCCTACCTGTAGATTTTGGCCTCTAGCTCAGCTGGCACCTTGGGAAACCTACCAAACCTGTGCATTTTTGAAAACTAGAGACCTAGGGGAATCCAAGAGGGGTTGAGTTGTGGGGCTATGACCAGGTTCTGTTACCCAGAATCCTTTGGAAACCTCAAAATTTGGCTAAAAAAACACATGTTCGTCACATTTCTGTGGCAGAAAGTTCTGGAATCTGAGAGGAGGCACAAATATCCTTCTACCCAGCGTTACCCCAAGTCTCCCGATAAAAATGATACCTCACTTGTGTGGGTAGGCCTAGCGCCCGTGACAGGAAATGCCCCAAAGCACAAAATGGACACATCCCATTTTTTGAAGGAAAACAGAGCTGTTTTTTGCAAAGTGCGTACCTGTAGATTCTGGCCTCTAGCTCAGCCGGCACCTAGGGAAACCTACCAAACCTGTACATTTTTTAAAACTAGAGACCTAGGGGAATCCAAGATGGGGTGACTTATGGGGCTCTGACCAGGTTCTGTTACCCAGAATCCTTTGCAAACCTCAAAATTTAGCTAAAAAAACACATTTTCGTCACATTATGGTGACAGAAAGTTCTGGAATCTGAGAGGAGCCACAAATTTCCTTCCACCTACCGTTCCCCCAAGTCTCCAGATAAAAATGATACCTCACTTGTGTGGGTAGGCCTAGCGCCCGCGACAGGAAATGCCCCAAAGCGCAACATGGACACATCCCATTTTTTGACAGAAAACAGAGCTGTTTTTTGCAAAGTGCCTACCTGTAGATTTTGGCCTCTAGCTCAGCTGGCACCTAGGGAAACCTACCAAACCTGTGCCTTTTTGAAAACTAGAGACCTAGGGGAATCCAAGAGGGGGTGAGTTGTGGGGCTCTGACCAGGTTCTGTTACCCAGAATCCTTTGGAAACCTCAAAATTTGGCTAAAAAAACACATGTTAGTCACATTTCTGTGGCAGAAAGTTCTGGAATCTGAGAGGAGGCACAAATATCCTTCCACCCAGCGTTACCCCAAGTCTCCCGATAAAAATGATACCTCACTTGTGTGGGTAGGCCTAGCGTCCGCGACAGGAAATGCCCCAAAGCACAAAATGGACACATCCCATTTTTTGACAGAAAACAGAGCTGTTTTTTGCAAAGTGCCTACCTGTAGATTCTGGCCTCTAGCTCAGCCGGCACCTAGGGAAACCTACCAAACCTGTGCATTTTTGAAAACTAGAGACCTAGGGGAATCCAAGATGGGGTGACTTATGGGGCTCTGACCAGGTTCTGTTACCCAGAATCCTTTGCAAACCTCAAAATTTAGCTAAAAAAACACATTTTCGTCACATTATGGTGACAGAAAGTTCTTGAATCTGAGAGGAGCCACAAATTTCCTTCCACCTAGCGTTCCCCCAAGTCTCCAGATAAAAATGATACCTCACTTGTGTGGGTAGGCCTAGCGCCCGCGACAGGAAATGCCCCAAAGCGCAACATGGACACATCCCATTTTTTGACAGAAAACAGAGCTGTTTTTTGCAAAGTGCCTACCTGTAGATTTTGGCCTCTAGCTCAGCTGGCACCTAGGGAAACCTACCAAACCTGTGCCTTTTTGAAAACTAGAGACCTAGGGGAATCCAAGAGGGGGTGAGTTGTGGGGCTCTGACCAGGTTCTGTTACCCAGAATCCTTTGGAAACCTCAAAATTTGGCTAAAAAAACACATGTTAGTCACATTTTTGTGGCAGAAAGTTCTGGAATCTGAGAGGAGGCACAAATATCCTTCCACCCAGCGTTACCCCAAGTCTCCCGATAAAAATGATACCTCACTTGTGTGGGTAGGCCTAGCGTCCGCGACAGGAAATGCCCCAAAGCACAAAATGGACACATCCCATTTTTTGACAGAAAACAGAGCTGTTTTTTGCAAAGTGCCTACCTGTAGATTCTGGCCTCTAGCTCAGCCGGCACCTAGGGAAACCTACCAAACCTGTGCATTTTTGAAAACTAGAGACCTAGGGGAATCCAAGATGGGGTGACTTATGGGGCTCTGACCAGGTTCTGTTACCCAGAATCCTTTGCAAACCTCAAAATTTAGCTAAAAAAACACATTTTCGTCACATTATGGTGACAGAAAGTTCTTGAATCTGAGAGGAGCCACAAATTTCCTTCCACCTAGCGTTCCCCCAAGTCTCCAGATAAAAATGATACCTCACTTGTGTGGGTATGCCTAGCGCCCGCGACAGGAAATGCCCCAAAGCACAAAATGGACACATCCCATTTGTTGACAGAAAACAGAGCTGTTTTTTGCAAAGTGCCTACCTGTAGATTTTGGCCTCTAGCTCAGCCGGCACCTAGGGAAACCTACCAAACCTGTGCATTTTTGAAAACTAGAGACCTAGGGGAATCCAAGATGGGGTGACTTGTGGGCTCTGACCAGGTTCTGTTACCCATAATCCTTTGCAAAGCTCAAAATTTGGCTAAAAAAACACATTTTCGTCACATTATGGTGACAGAAAGTTCTGGAATCTGAGAAGAGCCACAAATTTCCTTCCACCTAGCGTTCCCCCAAGCCTCCCGATAAGAATGATACCTCACTTGTGTGGGTAGGCCTAGCGCCCGCGACAGGAAATGACCCAAAGCGCAACGTGGACACATCCCATTTTTTGAAAGAAAACAGAGGTATTTTTTGCAAAGTGCCTACCTGAAGATTTTGGCCTCTAGCTCAGCCGGCACCTAGGGAAACCTACCAAATCTGTGCATTTTTTAAAACTAGAGACCTAGGGGAATCCAAGATGGGGTGAGTTGTGGGGCTCTGACCAGGTTCTGTTACCCAGAATCCTTTGCAAACCTCAAAATTTGGCTAAAAAAACACATGTTCCTCACATTATGGTGACAGAAAGTTCTGGAATCTGAGAGGAGCAACAAATTTCCTTCCACCCAGCGTTCCCCCAAGTCTCCCGATAAAAATGATACCTCACTTGTGTGGGTATGCCTAGCGCCTGCGACAGGAAATGCCCCAAAGCGCAACATGGACACATCCCATTTTTTGACAGAAAACAGAGCTGTTTTTTGCAAAGTGCCTACCTGTAGATTTTGGCCTCTAGCTCAGCTGGCACCTAGGGAAACCTACCAAACCTGTGCCTTTTTGAAAACTAGAGACCTAGGGGAATCCAAGAGGGGGTGAGTTGTGGGGCTCTGACCAGGTTCTGTTACCCAGAATCCTTTGGAAACCTCAAAATTTGGCTAAAAAAACACATGTTCGTCACATTTCTGTGGCAGAAAGTTCTGGAATCTGAGAGGAGGCACAAATATCCTTCCACCCAGCGTTACCCCAAGTCTCCTGATAAAAATGATACCTCACTTGTGTGGGTAGGCCTAGCGTCCGCGACAGGAAATGCCCCAAAGCACAAAATGGACACATCCCATTTTTTGACAGAAAACAGAGCTGTTTTTTGCAAAGTGCCTACCTGTAGATTCTGGCCTCTAGCTCAGCCGGCACCTAGGGAAACCTACCAAACCTGTGCATTTTTGAAAACTAGAGACCTAGGGGAATCCAAGATGGGGTGACTTATGGGGCTCTGACCAGGTTCTGTTACCCAGAATCCTTTGCAAACCTCAAAATTTAGCTAAAAAAACACATTTTCGTCACATTATGGTGACAGAAAGTTCTGGAATCTGAGAGGAGGCACAAATATCCTTCCACCCAGCGTTACCCCAAGTCTCCCGATAAAAATGATACCTCACTTGTGTGGGTAGGCCTAGCGTCCGCGACAGGAAATGCCCCAAAGCACAAAATGGACACATCCCATTTTTTGACAGAAAACAGAGCTGTTTTTTGCAAAGTGCCTACCTGTAGATTCTGGCCTCTAGCTCAGCCGGCACCTAGGGAAACCTACCAAACCTGTGCATTTTTGAAAACTAGAGACCTAGGGGAATCCAAGATGGGGTGACTTATGGGGCTCTGACCAGGTTCTGTTACCCAGAATCCTTTGCAAACCTCAAAATTTAGCTAAAAAAACACATTTTCGTCACATTATGGTGACAGAAAGTTCTTGAATCTGAGAGGAGCCACAAATTTCCTTCCACCTAGCGTTCCCCCAAGGCTCCAGATAAAAATGATACCGCACTTGTGTGGGTAGGCCTAGCGCCCGCGACAGGAAATGACCCAAAGCGCAACGTGGACACATCCCATTTTTTGACAGAAAACAGAGCTGTTTTTTGCAAAGTGCCTACCTGTAGATTTTGGCCTCTAGCTCAGCCGGCACCTAGGGAAACCTACCAAACCTGTGCATTTTTGAAAACTAGAGACCTAGGAGAATCCAAGATGGGGTGACTTGTGGGCTCTGACCAGGTTCTGTTACCCATAATCCTTTGCAAAGCTCAAAATTTGGCTACAAAAACACATTTTCGTCACATTATGGTGACAGAAAGTTCTGGAATCTGAGAGGAGCCACAAATTTCCTTCCACCTAGCGGTCCCCCAAGCCTCCCGATAAGAATGATACCTCACTTGTGTGGGTAGGCCTAGCGCCCGCGACAGGAAATGCCCCAAAGCGCAACGTGGACACATCCCATTTGTTGACAGAAAACAGAGGTTTTTTTTGCAAAGTGCCGACCTGTAGATTTTGGCCTCTAGCTCAGCCGGCACCTAGGGAAACCTACCAAACCTGTGCATTTTTGAAAACTAGAGACCTAGGGGAATCCAAGATGGGGTGACTTGTGGGCTCTGACCAGGTTCTGTTACCCATAATCCTTTGCAAAGCTCAAAATTTGGCTACAAAAACACATTTTCCTCACATTATGGTGACAGAAAGTTCTGGAATCTGAGAGGAGCCACAAATTTCCTTCCACCCAGCATTCCCCCAAGTCTCCCGATAAGAATGATACCTCAATTGTGTGGGTATGCCTAGCGCCTGCAACAGGAAATGCCCCAAAGCGCAACGTGGACACATCCCATTTGTTGACAGAAAACAGAGCTGTTTTTTGCAAAGTGCCTACCTGTAGATTTTGGCCTCTAGCTCAGCTGGCACCTAGGGAAACCTACCAAACCTGTGCATTTTTGAAAACTAGAGACCTAGGGGAATCCAAGATGGGTTGACTTGTGGGGCTCTGACCAGGTTCTGTTACCCAGAATCCTTTGCAAACCTCAAAATTTGGCTAAAAAAACACATTTTCGTCACATTATGGTGACAGAAAGTTCTGGAATCTGAGAAGAGCCACAAATTTCCTTCCACCTAGCGTTCCCCCAAGTCTCCCGATAAAAATGATACCTCACTTGTGTGGGTAGGCCTAGCGCCCGCGACAGGAAATGCCCCAAAGTGCAACGTGGACACATCCCATTTTTTGAAAGAAAACAGAGGTATTTTTTGCAAAGTGCCTACCTGAAGATTTTGGCCTCTAGCTCAGCCGGCACCTAGGGAAACCTACCAAATCTGTGCATTTTTTAAAACTAGAGACCTAGGGGAATCCAAGATGGGGTGAGTTGTGGGGCTCTGACCAGGTTCTGTTACCCAGAATCCTTTGCAAACCTCAAAATTTGGCTAAAAAAACACATGTTCCTCACATTATGGTGACAGAAAGTTCTGGAATCTGAGAGGAGCAACAAATTTCCTTCCACCCAGCGTTCCCCCAAGTCTCCCGATAAAAATGATACCTCACTTGAGTGGGTATGCCTAGCGCCTGCGACAGGAAATGCCCCAAAGCGCAACATGGACACATCCCATTTTTTGACAGAAAACAGAGCTGTTTTTTGCAAAGTGCCTACCTGTAGATTTTGGCCTCTAGCTCAGCTGGCACCTAGGGAAACCTACCAAACCTGTGCCTTTTTGAAAACTAGAGACCTAGGGGAATCCAAGAGGGGGTGAGTTGTGGGGCTCTGACCAGGTTCTGTTACCCAGAATCCTTTGGAAACCTCAAAATTTGGCTAAAAAAACACATGTTCGTCACATTTCTGTGGCAGAAAGTTCTGGAATCTGAGAGGAGGCACAAATATCCTTCCACCCAGCGTTACCCCAAGTCTCCCGATAAAAAATGATACCTCACTTGTGTGGGTAGGCCTAGCGTCCGCGACAGGAAAATGCCCCAAAGCACAAAATGGACACATCCCATTTTTTTGACAGAAAAACAGAGCTGTTTTTTGCAAAGTGCCTACCTGTAGATTCTGGCCTCTAGCTCAGCCGGGGCACCTAGGGAAACCTACCAAACCTGTGCATTTTTGAAAACTAGAGACCTAGGGGAATCCAAGATGGGGTGACTTATGGGGCTCTGACCAGGTTCTGTTACCCAGAATCCTTTGCAAACCTCAAAATTTAGCTAAAAAAACACATTTTCGTCACATTATGGTGACAGAAAGTTCTTGAATCTGAGAGGAGCCACAAATTTCCTTCCACCTAGCGTTCCCCCAAGTCTCCAGATAAAAAATGATACCTCACTTGTGTGGGTAGGCCTAGCGCCCGCGACAGGAAATGCCCCAAAGCACAAAATGGACACATCCCATTTTTTGACAGAAAACAGAGCTGTTTTTTGCAAAGTGCCTACCTGTAGATTTTGGCCTCTAGCTCAGCCGGCACCTAGGGAAACCTACCAAACCTGTGCATTTTTGAAAACTAGAGACCTAGGGGAATCCAAGATGGGGTGACTTGTGGGCTCTGACCAGGTTCTGTTACCCATAATCCTTTGCCAAAGCTCAAAATTTGGCTACAAAAACACATTTTCGTCACATTATGGTGACAGAAAGTTCTGGAATCTGAGAGGAGCCACAAATTTCCTTCCACCTAGCGGTCCCCCAAGCCTCCCGATAAGAATGATACCTCACTTGTGTGGGTAGGCCTAGCGCCCGCGACAGGAAATGACCCAAAGCGCAACGTGGACACATCCCATTTTTTGAAAGAAAACAGAGGTTTTTTTTGCAAAGTGCCGACCTGTAGATTTTGGCCTCTAGCTCAGCCGGCACCTAGGGAAACCTACCAAACCTGTGCATTTTTGAAAACTAGAGACCTAGGGGAATCCAAGATGGGGTGACTTGTGGGCTCTGACCAGGTTCTGTTACCCATAATCCTTTGCAAAGCTCAAAATTTGGCTACAAAAACACATTTTCCTCACATTATGGTGACAGAAAGTTCTGGAATCTGAGAGGAGCCACAAATTTCCTTCCACCCAGCATTCCCCCAAGTCTCCCGATAAGAATGATACCTCACTTGTGTAGGTATGCCTAGCGCCTGCGACAGGAAATGCCCCAAAGCGCAACGTGGACACATCCCATTTGTTGACAGAAAACAGAGCTGTTTTTTGCAAAGTGCCTACCTGTAGATTTTGGCCTCTAGCTCAGCTGGCACCTAGGGAAACCTACCAAACCTGTGCATTTTTGAAAACTAGAGACCTAGGGGAATCCAAGATGGGGTGACTTGTGGGCTCTGACCATGTTCTGTTACCCAGAATCCTTTGCAAAGCTCAAAATTTTGCTAAAAAAACACATGTTCCTCACATTTCTGTGGCATAAAGTTGTGGAATCTGAGAGGAGGCACAAATTTCCTTCCACCCAGCGTTTCCCCAAGTCTCCCGATTAAAATGATACCTCACTTGTGTGGGTAGGCCTAGCGCCCGCGACAGGAAATGCCCCAAAGAACAACGTGGACACATCCCATTTTTTGACAGAAAACAGAGCTGTTTTTTGCAAAGTGCCTACCTGTAGATTTTGGCCTCTAGCTCAGCCGGGCACCTAGGGAAACCTACCAAACCTGTGCATTTTTGAAAACTAGAGACCTAGGGGAATCCAAGATGGGGTGACTTGTGGGCTCTGACCAGGTTCTGTTACCCATAATCCTTTGCAAAGCTCAAATTTGGCTACAAAAACACATTTTCCTCACATTATGGTGACAGAAAGTTCTGGAATCTGAGAGGAGCCACAAATTTCCTTCCACCCAGCATTCCCCCAAGTCTCCCGATAAGAATGATACCTCACTTGTGTGGGTATGCCTAGCGCCTGCGACAGGAAATGCCCCAAAGCGCAACGTGGACACATCCCATTTGTTGACAGAAAACAGAGCTGTTTTTTTGCAAAGTGCCTACCTGTAGATTTTGGCCTCTAGCTCAGCTGGCACCTAGGGAAACCTACCAAACCTGTGCATTTTTGAAAACTAGAGACCTAGGGGAATCCAAGATGGGGTGACTTGTGGGCTCTGACCATGTTCTGTTACCCAGAATCCTTTGCAAAGCTCAAAATTTTGCTAAAAAAAACACATGTTCCTCACATTTCTGTGGCATAAAGTTGTGGAATCTGAGAGGAGGCACAAATTTCCTTCCACCCAGCGTTTCCCCAAGTCTCCCGATTAAAATGATACCTCACTTGTGTGGGGTAGGCCTAGCGCCCGCGACAGGAAATGCCCCAAAGAACAACGTGGACACATCCCATTTTTTGAAAAAAAACAGAGGTGTTTTTTGCACAGTGCCTACCTGTAGATTTTGGCCTCTAGCTCAGCTGCCACCTAGGGAAACCTACCAAACCTGTGCATTTTTGAAAACTAGAGACCTAGGGGAATCCAAGATGGGGTGACTTGTGGGCTCTGACCATGTTCTGTTACCCAGAATCCTTTGCAAAGCTCAAAATTTTGCTAAAAAAACACATGTTCCTCACATTTCTGTGGCATAAAGTTGTGGAATCTGAGAGGAGGCACAAATTTCCTTCCACCCAGCGTTTCCCCAAGTCTCCCGATTAAAATGATACCTCACTTGTGTGGGGTAGGCCTAGCGCCCGCGACAGGAAATGCCCCAAAGAACAACGTGGACACATCCCATTTTTTGACAGAAAACAGAGCTGTTTTTTTGCAAAGTGCCTACCTGTAGATTTTGGCCTCTAGCTCAGCCGGGGGCACCTAGGGAAACCTACCAAACCTGTGCATTTTTGAAAACTAGAGACCTAGGGGAATCCAAGATGGGGTGACTTGTGGGCTCTGACCAGGTTCTGTTACCCATAATCCTTTGCAAAGCTCAAAATTTGGCTACAAAAACACATTTTCCTCACATTATGGTGACAGAAAGTTCTGGAATCTGAGAGGAGCCACAAATTTCCTTCCACCCAGCATTCCCCCAAGTCTCCCGATAAGAATGATACCTCACTTGTGTGGGTATGCCTAGCGCCTGCGACAGGAAATGCCCCAAAGCGCAACGTGGACACATCCCATTTGTTGACAGAAAACAGAGCTGTTTTTTGCAAAGTGCCTACCTGTAGATTTTGGCCTCTAGCTCAGCTGGCACCTAGGGAAACCTACCAAACCTGTGCATTTTTGAAAACTAGAGACCTAGGGGAATCCAAGATGGGGTGACTTGTGGGCTCTGACCATGTTCTGTTACCCAGAATCCTTTGCAAAGCTCAAAATTTTGCTAAAAAAACACATGTTCCTCACATTTCTGTGGCATAAAGTTGTGGAATCTGAGAGGAGGCACAAATTTCCTTCCACCCAGCGTTTCCCCAAGTCTCCCGATTAAAATGATACCTCACTTGTGTGGGTAGGCCTAGCGCCCGCGACAGGAAATGCCCCAAAGAACAACGTGGACACATCCCATTTTTTGACAGAAAACAGAGCTGTTTTTTGCAAAAGTGCCTACCTGTAGATTTTGGCCTCTAGCTCAGCCGGGCACCTAGGGAAACCTACCAAACCTGTGCATTTTTGAAAACTAGAGACCTAGGGGAATCCAAGATGGGTTGACTTGTGGGGCTCTGACCAGGTTCTGTTACCCAGAATCCTTTGCAAACCTCAAAATTTGGCTAAAAAAAACACATTTTCGTCACATTATGGTGACAGAAAGTTCTGGAATCTGAGAAGAGCCACAAATTTCCTTCCACCTAGCGTTCCCCCAAGTCTCCCGATAAAAATGATACCTCACTTGTGTGGGTAGGCCTAGCGCCCGCGACAGGAAATGCCCCAAAGTGCAACGTGGACACATCCCATTTTTTTGAAAGAAAAACAGAGGTATTTTTTGCAAAGTGCCTACCTGAAGATTTTGGCCTCTAGCTCAGCCGGCACCTAGGGAAACCTACCAAATCTGTGCATTTTTTAAAACTAGAGACCTAGGGGAATCCAAGATGGGGTGAGTTGTGGGGCTCTGACCAGGTTCTGTTACCCAGAATCCTTTGCAAACCTCAAAATTTGGCTAAAAAAACACATGTTCCTCACATTATGGTGACAGAAAGTTCTGGAATCTGAGAGGAGCAACAAATTTCCTTCCACCCAGCGTTCCCCCAAGTCTCCCGATAAAAATGATACCTCACTTGTGTGGGTAGGCCTAGCGCCCGCGACAGGAAATGACCCAAAGCGCAACGTGGACACATCCCATTTTTTGAAAGAAAACAGAGGTTTTTTTTTGCAAAGTGCCGACCTGTAGATTTTGGCCTCTAGCTCAGCCGGCACCTAGGGAAACCTACCAAACCTGTGCATTTTTGAAAACTAGAGACCTAGGGGAATCCAAGATGGGGGTGACTTGTGGGCTCTGACCAGGTTCTGTTACCCATAATCCTTTGCAAATCTCAAAATTTGGCTACAAAAACACATTTTCCTCACATTATGGTGACAGAAAGTTCTGGAATCTGAGAGGAGCCACAAATTTCCTTCCACCCAGCATTCCCCCAAGTCTCCCGATAAGAATGATACCTCACTTGTGTGGGTATGCCTACCGCCTGCGACAGGAAATGCCCCAAAGCGCAACGTGGACACATCCCATTTGTTGACAGAAAACAGAGCTGTTTTTTGCAAAGTGCCTACCTGTAGATTTT